>NC_057795.1:66933636-66968395 GCF_018294505.1 Triticum aestivum | reverse complement strand
GTTGAGAGTTATGAGATGGCAATGGAGATGCTGGATGTGGATGAAGTGGCGTGTGCGAAGTATTTCACCATGATGTTGGATGGAACGGCTCGCACTTGGTTAAAGAGTCTGCCCGTTAATTCCGTCGATTCATGGGCAGAGTTGAAGGCCCGGTTTATAGCAAACTTCAAAGACACGTGCAAGCAACCCATGTCAATTGTGGATCTGGACGCTTGTACCCAAGGAGATGGCGAATCAACAACTCACTGGGTGCACTGGGTTTTGGAAATCTTGCATTCGTCGGACCGCATCAATGTTGATTCGGCAATCATAACATTAGAGGGCAATTGCCGATTTAAGCCGCTGAAGTTGAAGTTGGGACGGCTCAAGCATCACTGCAATGACATGGGAACACTTATGTCAGCTTTGGTTAAGTATGCCGATTCTGATAGTACCAAGGATCCCGAGTCTGACAATGAGAAGCCGGAGAAGGGAAAGAAGAACGTCAGCGTGAAAGGACAACAACATAACAAGGCAAGCCATGGGAATAACGGTAAGCGTAAAGTGGACATTAATTCCGATTTTGTGGCTAACACCAACGTACATGGCAATGGTCAGCATCGTAAAGGTAAACTGCCCCCGCAGAGTGGAGGATCAGGTATGAATCTGGAGTGCCTGTTAAATCAGCCCTGCCCAAAGCACGGGACGCAAGAGAAGCCAGCTACGCACCTCTGGAAGGATTGCTTCATTATGCGAGAGTTCAAAAACTCGGATCTCTTCCGGTATGATAACGGACCGTCCGACGGTTCAGGACCCAGGTTTCACGGGCTGGGTTATGGTGGAGGTAACTCCGGTTCAGGGTTTCAAGGTAATCAAGGTGGACAGGGCAATAAAGGCAATCAGGGCAACCAAGGTGGTTACAATCAACAGGGGAATCAGCAACATCAATAGTCGGGTTATCAGAGTCACTCGAAGCAGTTGAATGGTGGACAGTATCATGTCTTCACTACTAGCCTGTGCAAGCGCGATCAGAAGCTTCATAAAAGGGCAATGAATTCTGTTGAACCGGCGGTGCCCCGTTATTTGCGCTGGTCTGAACAGCCTATTGTGTGGAGTCGAGAAGATCATCCACCCCGGGTTGATAATTCGGGTCATCTGGCGTTGGTGGTAGCACTGCAGGTTGGAGGTTATAAGTTCACCAAGGTGCTTATGGATGGAGGGAGCAGTATCAACATCTTGTATTATGAAACCTTCCGGCGTATGAGGTTGACGGATAAGAATCTTAAACCGTCGAACACCGTTTTTCACGGTGTGGTGCCTGGTAAATCGGCCTACCCAGTTGGTAAGATAGCTCTGGAGGTTGCTTTGGAAGATGATCATGATTCAAGGTCAGAAACATTGACTTTTGAAGTGGTAAAAATCAGGAGTCCGTACCATGCTCTGTTTGGACGGCCGGCTTATGCAAAGTTCATGGCAAGGCCATGTTATGTTTATCTGCAGCTCAAGATGCCGGGTCATAAGGGGACCATCATAGTGCACGGAAGCCAAAAGGTCGCTTTGGAATGTGAGGAAGGTGATGCGGCTTATGCTGAGTCGGTTTGTGTAATAGAGGAATTAAAATTCTATAAAGACAATGTTGATCCGGCGGACATGACTTCTTTGAAGAAACCTACTACAGAGCATGATCCGGCTTTGAAGTTTAAATCGGCTGATGAGACTAAGTTGGTTGATTTTGTTCCTGGCGATTCATCCAAGCAGTTTAGCATCAGCGTTAACTTGGATCCGAAATAGGAAAGAGCGCTCATCGAGTTCATCTGTGAGAACCGGGACATCTTTGCATGGAAACCTTCTGACAGGCCAGGTGTACCGAGGGAACTCGCTGAGCACACTCTTAATATTGATCCCAAGTTTAAACTAGTCAAGCAGTTTCTTCACCGCTTCAATGAAGAGAGACGCAAGGCCATTGGTGAGGAGGTAGCCTGGCTCTTGGCAGCAGGGTTTATTGTGAGGTTTTTCACCCTGAGTGGTTGGCTAACCTGGTGTTGGTACTCAAGAAGAACGACACTTGGCGTATGTGTTGGACTACACAGATTTGAACAAAGCTTGTCCAGCTGATCCCTTTGCCCTCCCTCGTATTGATCAAATCATTGATGCTACGGCGGGTTGTGAGCGGTTGAGTTTTCTGGATGCTTATTCGGGTTATCATCAGATCAAAATGGCAGTTAAGGACCAGGAGAAGACAACTTTCATAACTCTCTTTGGAGCCTTGTGCTATGTGTCTATGCCTTTTGGGCTCAAGAGTGCCCATGCGACTTATCAACGGTGTGTGCAGAATTGCCTTCATAATCAGATCGGACGCAATGTTCATGCTTATGTGGATGATATCATGGTGAAGTCCAGGAAGGTAGAAACACTAATAGCTAATTTGAAGGAAACTTTTGATAATCTAAGGGTTTATAAGATGATGCTTAATCCGGCCAAGTGTGTTTTTGGTGTACCAGCAGGCAAGCTCTTGGGTTTTCTGGTGTCTAACAGGGGCATTGAAGCTAATCCGGAAAAGATCAAGGCTATTACGTCCTTGGCTAAACCGGCATGCATCAATGATGTTCAATGAATCGCGGGTCATATTGCAGCGCTAAGCCGTTTTATCAGCTGGTTGGGGGAGAAGGCGATCCCTCTATATCAGATGATGAAGAAGACAAACAACTTTGTCTGGAGTGATGCTGCTAATGCAGCGTTTGAGGATCTGAAGAAGTAGTTAGCCGAACTGCCCGTTCTTGCTGCCCCCATTGATAAGGAACCATTGCTGCTATACGTGGCTGCTAACTCCCGGGCTGTCAGTGTGGCCATTGTGGTGGAGCGCAAAGAGGCAGGTAAGGAGTATCTAGTTCAGCGACCGGTTTATTATACCAGTGAGGTACTTATCAAGTCTAAACAGAGATATCCGCATTGGCAAAAGCTGGTGTATGGAGTGTTTATGTCGAGCCGGAAGCTTAAGCAATACTTTCAGGGCCATCCCATTACTGTGGTCAGTTCCGCTCCATTGGGAGATATCATTCAGAACAGGGAGGCAACTGGCCGGGTTGCTAAGTGGGCTATTGAGCTTGGACCTCACGGGTTAAAATATATGCCTCACACTGCTATCAAGTCCCAAGCGCTCGTGGATTTCATCAATGACTGGATAGAGTTACAGGCACCGGAGGATAAACCGGATAACACATACTGGACTATTCACTTCGATGGATCCAGACAGTTGGAGGGCTCAGGGGCTGGAGTGGTTCTTACTTCCTCTCGAGGTGACAAATTTTGTTATGTTCTCCGCTTAATGTTTCCCTGTACTAACAATGCAGCTGAGTATGAGGCCTTTCTCCACGGTCTTCGGATGGCTAAGGAGATGAACTTAATCTGGGTATGTTGCTTTGGCGACTCCGATTTAGTTGCTCGGCAAGAGTCTGGTACGTGGGACTCCAAGGATCCACTCAAGGCGGCTTATCGGCGTGAGGTAGATATCATTGCTAGTCACTTCAAGGGTTACCAGGTTGAGCACATTGATCAGTGCAAGAATGAAGCGTCGGATGCTTTAAGCCGGCTCAGATCCCAGCGTAAACCGGTGCCGCCCAATGTTTTTCTTGACGTTCTGCATAATCCGTCGGTCAAGATACCAACGGAGGTGGATCTGGCTATTCCTGACCCGGAGGCTCAATTGGTGGCTGTTCTTCATGCTATCCCTAATTGGACAGTGCCATACCTGACGTATATGACCCGGGGCGAGTTACCCGAGGATGAAGTTCTGGCCGGGCAGATAATTCATTGATCCAAGTCCATGGCTATTGTCAATGGCGAGTTACATCATTGCAGTGTCTCAGGGGCGTTTCAGTGTTGCGTTTCTCCTGAAGAAGGTTGTGAGATCTTGCGTGAAATCCACGAAGGAGATTGTGGTCATCATGCCGGTTCAAAATCCTTGGTGGCTAAGGCTTTCTCGCATAGTTTTTACTGGTTAACAGCTCATGCTGATGCGGAGGATCTGGTCAGGAAGTGTGATGGCTGTCAGAAGTTTTCACACCGAGCTCATGTTCTGGCCCAAGAATTGAGGATGATTCCAATCACCTGGCCGTTTGCAACTTGGGGGCTGGATATGGTTGGGCCTTTTAAAAGTTCCAAGGATAAGAAGACCCACCTTCTAGTGGCGGTTGATAAATTCACCTAGTGGGTGGAGGCAGAGCCAGTAAACAAGTGTGATGCGGCCACGACGGTTCAATTCATGAAAAAGGTGATTTTTCGCTTTGGTTTTCCACACAGCATTATAACGGATAATGGCACAAATCTCTCTAAGGGTGATATGGAAGAGTTCTGTCAACGAGAGCACATCCGGCTTGATGTGTCCTTAGTGGCTCACCCCCAGTCTAATGGTCAAGCGGAGAGAGCTAATCAAGAAATTCTGAAGGGTATCAAGCCCCGGCTTATGGTCCCTTTGCACAGGACGTCTGGTTGTTGGGTGGAAGAGTTGCCTTCCGTTTTATGGAGCATTAACACCACCCCCAATAGATCTATGGGTTACACACCCTTTTTCATGGTTTATGGAGCGGAAGCAGTTCTCCCAAGTGATATTCGACATGACTCTCCCCGAGTGGCAGCTTATGTTGAAGCGGATAATGAAAGAGCACGCCAAGATGTATTGGACCTATTAGATGAAAAACGGGATATTGCGGCAGCTCATTCGGCGATTTATCAGCAAGACCTGCGGTGTTATCACAACCGCCGGGTTAAAACCAGAGCTTTTCAAGAAGGCGACTTAGTGCTGCGGCTTATCCAAGATCAGTCCAACATGCACAAGTTATCCCCACCTTGGGAGGGGCCCTTTGTGGTCAGCAAGAATCTGAACAACGGGTCATACTACCTCATCGATGTTCGAGAGCACAAAGACTTACGCAAGTCAGAGGAGGAGACCCACCGGCCATGGAATATTGCTCATCTTCGGCCTTACTATACCTGAGCGATAGGCTCCTATCATGTATATATTTTTGACAATGTACATATTATGATCAATAAATAAACCGGCATCCTTGCTAAAGCGGGGCCTCTGCTGTTTCATCTTATATATCTTCTTGGTTACATGGGGGCTTATGCTTATAAAGCGGAGTTCTGCTTACCCATTAAACCGGCTTATAAAGCCACAACAAAGCTTGGGGGCTTCACACCCAAGGGACCAAAGAGAGTCTGTTGCCACGCACAGCTCAAATATAGGTACCCACTGAACACAGCTCACAATGTTACCTGGGGGCTCTTTGTTCACAACAACAAAGAGTTTTAAAGGACCCTTGTAATAGGCTATCAAGCCAGGCTTGGAAGCCAGGTGTATTCACCTAAAACCCCGGGTTAACCGGCCTTCATCAAGTAAGCCACTCCGTCTAGGTAATCCTAGTATGACCCGCCAAACGTTTCACAAGTCAATCTTATACAGACCCTGAACTTGTCAAAGTTAAAACAACGATTGGTTAATGTGAGCCCCATCTTAAAAGGCTTTGTAAAATGATTTAACTCAGTGGCCTGGCAGCCCATGAAAGGCCTCGAATTTGAGCCTGGCAGCCCTTGAAAAGCCTTGACTACAAGTTTTTCATTTGCTTTTATTTGTCAAAGTTTTTCTCCTTTGATAAGGTTTTGAGGTAAACCGGCGTCTATTGACCTAGCCTGACTATAAGTCATCAATATAACTCGGTGTTTGTTAACCCGGCGTGGCTTTGAACTATAAGTTGTTAGTACACAACCAATTATAAACTGGTGTTTGTTAACCTGGCCTGGCATTGACTATAAGTCGCCAGGATGATCATCCGGTGTTTATCATAACCCGGCATGGCTTATTATAAAACCAGCACAGCATGGTGGGAGTTATCAACACTCAAGATTTGGGTTATCACCCTTACTACAAGAAAGTTGGTAAACCAACTATGTGATTCAATATCACAGGTATGATGTATTTCATATTTCATTGTTTTATAGCCTTGGTTATAAACCCTGGCTTTATATTGGGTATCATAACCTGTCTGGCGGTAAACCGCCAGGGCAATTTTAAGTTTATTCTATGCAGAAACAAGATTGCATAAAACTGCTAAGGATCATAAGCAGACAATGCATATCATGGCAGATTAAACAGTATCAGGCAAAGTGGCTATGCACGATGGCATAGCAGACCAAGTGTTTAAGCTAGCCTATTACAAGGCATTTTTGACTGCCCAAAAGGATAATTGTTTTTCACAAGGATAAACAGTGTGCAGACGATACACCGGCTTCCGGATTATGATTCTTCCTCAGGTTGATGTGAAGGTTGCAGATCATCCTGCGCCGGTTCACCCTCCGCCTCCCCACCCAGTGGCTGGAAGCCAATGGTTGCCCAGTCAATCCCAGATAAAGCTCGGAAGACAGCTTCGTTTCTTATAAGATCGGATGGTTCAACATTAGGGGCGTAAGTATGCTTACGGATTGGCGGGATAAGATTTTGCGCTTCATAAACCGATGCATCAATCGTCTGTTGTCTGCGTCATAAATCGACTGGTGGAAAGACAAATCAGTCTCCTCAGCCAGATTACTCGCAAGTGGATGCATTTCCTTTGTCAAAGCTCTAAGGGCATCATTGTCAAATTCCGACCCATCTTCTTTTTGGCTGGGATAGCCATTCCCAATGTCTTCCGGATGAAGATTAGCTATCCAGGCCTTAGCCCGAGTCAGTGTAGACAGTGCACTGGCCCTTGCCGCAGATCTCTTCACCTCTTCTAGCTGGGCAGGCGTCATGGATAACTTGGCCAATGTATCCTTGATTAAAGTTGGTGGCGGTTTATTGTACGACGCTTTGCAGATGACCCGTTGAGCGCCGGTATATAATTGCTCTATCAAGGTATATGCAACCTTCAGTTTTTTGCGCATGTCTGAACCGAGATGGACAACATGGCTACCTGTGATGGTTACAATATTATTGTTAAACCAGTGATTTCAAGGATGATTAAGTACAGTTCATGAAGAGGGTATGAGGGAGTCCTGGACTAGGGGGTATCCGGATAGCCGAACTATCATCATCGGCCGGACTCCAAGACTATGAAGATACAAGATTGAAGACTTCGTCCCATGTCCGGATGGGACTTTCCTTGGCGTGGAAGGCAAGCTTGGCGATACGGATATGTAGATCTCCTACCATTGTTGTCACATCCCTAGCTTCTGGTGCTGCCTAGTGTTTGCATCATGTTTAAATTTTTGAACTTGAACTGAGGAAATTTGGAAGCCTCAAAACCCTAAATAAAAGAAGGGCAAAAAACCCTAAAATCTCATTCATTGTTCCAAAATGCTCTTCTTAAATGTTTGATAATTTTTGGAAAGGGTTCTGGTCCCAACCAAAATATTGAACATTTTTAAGGACTTAATCTTGGGACTTTGAATTTAAATCATTAGCTATTTGAATTTGAATTATATTCATATAATTAGAATATAATTTCAAATACCCCTGAAATATTTTATGAGCTTTTGGAAAAGTCCATCTAGCAAAATAAAAATATTCAGAGGAGTTTTTGGCATTGTTTGGATTATTTTAAATTCAAAACAGTGGCAAAAGATTAAATAAAAGAAAACAGAACAGAAATATAAAAAAAAGACAGAGAGAAGCCTACTTGGCCCAGCTCCCCCAGCCACTTACCTGGCGCCACCACCGGCCCAGCACGGTCCAGGCCACCGCCGCTTCCCCCCTCTCGTCTTCCTCCCTCGCCAGAAGGACAGAGGCGAGGCGTGGCGCGCGCCCGAGAGCCCTCGGCCACCTCCTGCTTCCTCCTGGGAGCCCCGGGCCTTCTACCAGCGCCACGGAGACGCCCGAAGACCCTGTTCCCTCTCCGCTCACTCGCTGCTCTCCCTCCCTTCCCCTGGCTCTCTCTCTCGCGCAGCCCGAGCGGAGCTCGTCGCCGCCGTCCACTGCCACCACGGCCACCGGGCCTCCCTCGCTTCCCCGACTAGCCCACAAGCTCCGCCACTCCGTCCTCGACCCACCTCACCGAGCCACGCCCCTCCAGAAGCCCTCGAAGCGCCGCCCCGATGTTTTCCCCTCCTCGGACCCGCCGGTCGCCGTCGCCCAATTCGTCGGCTCCGGACCGTCCCCGGCCTCGTCTCCGCCTCGAATGGATCCGCTGTGAGCCTCCGCTGCTTCTCCTGTGCTCGCCCCCTCCGTTCTCGCCCCCTAGCCCATCTCCCACCGCGGCCGAGAGCTTCTCGCTGCCGGCCATGGCGTGACCGTGGCCACAGCCAACGCAGCTCGTTCCCGAGCCCACCATCGTGCTCAGCACGATCGCATGAACCTGTAGACACCCACAACGCCTCCTCCCGTGCTCTGTAACGCCACCCCGAGATTGCCCGAACTCCGGCCGCCGCTCACGAGCTCGCCGTCGTCGGTACCGGCCACCACAGGCACGGCCACCACCACCGTTCGATGCGCACCAGCAAGGGCTCTCCAACGAGCCCAAGCACGGCCTCGCCCGTGCCCTGTAGCGCGTTTCTGGTTCGCGCCGCCGTCTCGGGCCTCGCCGGCGTCATGTCGCCGGTGGGTTTGACCCACTTTGACCACGGCGGGACCCCCCCTGTGTCCATGACATGTGGGGCCGGCCTTTGACTGAATTAGTGTAGGATTTTAATTAGTGTTAATTGCTCTGTTAGTTAATTAGGATTAGTACTAATTGAATTAGTTAAACTAATTACCCCTGCTGACACTGATAGTGGACCCCGTGGCTATTAATTTGATTAGTTAGAATTAATTAACTCTATTAGTCACCTGAGTCACTGACCAGTGGGCCCCACTGGTCAGGTTTGACCGGACCAGCCCCTGTTGACCTGCTGACGTCATGCCAACGCCATGCTGACGCAGTATTCCTTTTCTGGAATTTAGTTTATTTTATAAATAATCAGGAAATTCCAGGAAATTGTATAAACTTCTAAAATTCATAGAAATTCAACCGTAACTCCAAATTAAATAAATTATATATGTAAAATTATCAGAAAAATTCAAGGAATCCATCTGTACCATTTTCATGCATGTTTGAACAATGTTTGTCCTCTGTTTTGGACAAAACAAATAAAGGGCATTTAAATAATCATATATGGAGTTGGAGTTTGAATCATGTATTCAAACCAACTTCATTTAAATCATAGCTAGGTGCATTAGCCCAAAACACATTCATATTGCAATGTCATAGCATGCATCATATTGTGCATTGCATTGATTGTGTTTCTTCTGTGTTTGCCGGTGTTGTTCCCCCTCGATAGACGTTGTACCGGCGATGTGATCGATGACACCGATGAAGAGCTATATTATCTTCAGAAGTGCCAGGCAAGCAAAACCCCCTTGTTCATTCCGATACAATCCTACTCTCTCGCTCCTGCTCTTTTTTACTGCATTAGGGCAACAACGATTCATCTGTTACTTGCTGCGGTAGCTGAACCCCTTTATCCTCTGCATGACATGTCATTCCACAGTAAATAGATGAAACCCACTAGCATGAGTAGGAGTTGTTTGAGCCCTGTTATGCCTACTCATTCTTGCTTGTTTGTCATGCCTGCTACTGCTTAGAGTTGTGTCAGGTCTGATTCATCGGGAATGAATCAGAGGTGTGTGAACATGTCCTACCGTGTGTGAGCTAAGTGTGTGAACACGATTTGGTAAAAGGTATCGGTGAGAGGCCATGTAGGAGTACATGGTGGGTCGTCTCATTGAAGCCGTCCTCAGGAACTGAGTTCTGTGTTTGTGATCCATGACCAGTTACTACCACACATTGGGTTCCGGTAACTCGACCCCTCTCGACTTATTAATCAACATGATCTCTGTCCAGGAGTTGCAACTAGTTTCTGGTGTTTGTAGGTAGTGTTAGTAGTCTACCAAGTGGCACCCGGTATAGGTGGGCTTGGGACAGACTAGGCACAGTGGCACAGTGTACCAAGTGGCACCCGGATGGTGGGCTTGGGAACCCTGCTCACATCGTTTGGGGCCGTGAGCGACACCCCGCCGGATCTCCTTGCGGATGGAACCCGAATAGGCGATAAACCTGGACGAGAGACTTGTTTGGTTAGTCAGGTCGTGGCCGACTCCCTCGCCCGGTTTCCGCTTGAAGGTTGCCGAGATACATGACGTGTACAGGGCGATAAGTGGCGGAAGCGTGTGTGAAGAAGTACACCCCTGCAGGGTTATCATTATCTATTCGAATAGCCGGATTCCTCGGATATGGAAACTTGGACCCCTTGCATAGTTCATAGACAAGTGAAAGTGGATACTCTAAAATACGCAAGATAAGCGTGAGTGCTATGGATGGCGTTCTCGTAGGGAGACGGGAGCGGATCCATAGTGGTGTATTGATATGGTGAATATGTGGACTCGTGTGCGCCACCTCAAAAGAGTTGCATTGCAGTCGTAGTTCAGGATAGCCACCGAGTCAAAGCTGGCTTGCTGCAGTTAAACTCCACCACCCCCTTTATTGATAATGATGCATATGTAGTTAGATCTGATGTAAGTCTTGCTGGGTACATTTGTACTCAAGTTGCTTAATTTATGTTTTTGCAGAGAGACTTCAGTCTCACTAGTAGTTCCACGTGGACTTCGACGTTTAGCTTGTTACCTCAGCTACGATCTTGTGCCCTCGGCAGGATCTGGTAGATAGTCAGGCTTCTCAGCCTTTTTCATTTATAGTTGTCTGTACTCAGACATGTTAAGCTTCCGCTTGTGCTATGACTTGTATGCTCTGATTGTTGGGTCATGAGACCCATGTTTGTAATATCTCGCTCCTCGGAGCCTATTGAATAAATGCTTGAGTGTAGAGTCATGTTGTGATGCCATGTTGTATTTGCACATATCGAGCATATTATGTGTATGTTATTGAAATGCTTGGTATGTGTGGGATCTGACTATCTAGTTGTTTATCCTTAGTAGCCTCTCTTACCGGGAAATGTCTCCTAGTGTTTCCACTGAGCCATGGTAGCTTGCTACTGCTCCGGAACACTTAGGCTGGCCGGCATATGTCCTTCTTCGTTCCTGTGTCTGTCCCCTCGGGGAAATATCACACGATGAATTCCAGAGTCCTGTTAGCCCGCTACAGCCCGGTTCACCGGAGTCCTGCTAGCCCAGTGCTACAGCCTGGATTCACTCGCTGATGACCGACACGTTCGATGTTGGGTCATGGATGCCTGTCCCTGTAAGTTAGTGCCACTTTGGGTTTACGACTAGCCATGTCAACCCGGGCTCCTTATCATATGGATTCTAGCAACACTATCATATACGTGTGCCAAC
This sequence comes from Triticum aestivum, assembly GCF_018294505.1. Lineage (NCBI taxonomy): Eukaryota > Viridiplantae > Streptophyta > Magnoliopsida > Poales > Poaceae > Triticum > Triticum aestivum. Next base: position 66,957,117 of record NC_057795.1, on the reverse strand, counting down.
AAGCGCAAACGGTCCCGGGCAAAGGTAAGGCGACACCCGTGGGAATACCGTGCGTGAGGCCACAAAGTGATATGAGGTGTTACATGCTAGATCGATGTGGCATTGAGTCGGGGTCCTGACAGCGTTGGTATCAGAGCTTGACTGCCTATAGGATTACCAAGCCAAACTGGTCGAAGTTGAGTCTAGAAATTCTTTAGTTATATAAGGGAATTGATTGTGGGATGGAACGTAAGGCTCTTTTTATTCCTTATACCTCATGGCCTTCTGATCTGAGTCATCATCTTCTCTTCTACGGGGATTAAGAACTAGGCTATCTCTTCTTTCCATCAGGATCACGTGTTACTAATCCGTAGACTTATAAGATTGTTGGATTAAGCCTCAGTTCAGTTTCTACCTCTGTATGTTAATTATTGATCTCGAGACCTTGATATTATGCTTCTGAGTGGTTATGCCACCATTTTTGTGAATGTCTCAAATCTTTTCTGAGCATTTACAGCCTTATGCCGTCTGAGTCATCCCAGGTTTCCAAAGAGTCTGATGCATTTGCAAAATCCCTTTCCTCTGGTTTCAATGTCTTTTAGGCCAGGTTAATCACACAAATTGTTGAGTTGAGGTACTCTACTGCCTCGACCTTTATGTTGGAGTTATTATTATGACCCTAGGTGTCTCAGGGGATCATCTAGTAGTCTAGCCATGTTTTGTGTCCCAGTGTGATGATTCTGGTTTTTATTCTCGAAAGCATCCCGTGATGCCACTTAGTAGTAGGTATTTTACTCCTTGGGTTTCTGAGCCCAAGATTCACCCTACTTACTTCATGTTGATAGTAATTGCTAGTGCCTTTAGGATATTAGTAACCTTTGCGATAGTCCTCGAAGTTCGTGGTATTTCCTTCTTCCAAATACTATGAACCACTTTATGGCAGAAGTTTGTTAGATCAAAAGATCACAACAGGAGTGCCCTCGATAAGTTCTCCATTCTATATTGCGACTCTGCCAGTTCTACTTTTCTGCATGGGTTATCCGGAAGAAACATATTGAACTGGTTCGACATACTAATCTATGCATCCACAACTCAGAAAGTTATATGTTCCTTTGAGTTGTCCCTCTTTAGTTGTCTACTGACCTTCGTCTATCAATTGATAGTCAAGAGTATGCATGCATTCGTTTATCGATGCCTATTACTCTTGTGGTCCGTCAAGCCATTCTATCGCGGAATGACTAGGAGAAACAAACTCCAGTACCTCTTCCATATCCAGGATTGGGTCAAAGAAGTTGTGCTCCACAGAACAAATGCCAATCCAGCTTTTGGTTCTGTTCTACCTTGGAGTATTACCCTCTTTATGTCAGAATTGTCATGAGAACTGCACCAACTCTCATGAATTTTGACATAGTGATACTTCTCACCATCATTAGTCATTCCTCGGTCTTCGTGTTGATGCAACCGGAATACCGACAAATGAATTGTGATGTGTGAAATCAATACTCCTAGCAACCTCGTTGCTTGGTAGTTAAAGGACAATAATTTCATTCTTAGCGTGTTGGTTTTTGAATCATCCTTCTAAGACTGATCGTGCTACCTAGTCCTTATTTCGGTGCACCCTTCGATTGATGAGTTAGGATTTTGTCAAGTCCTTGCTCATTTGATCATATCGTCTTGCCCTGAAAAGCAAGATTGTTCTCAAGCTTAGTAACATACCGGTGGTTCGTGACTTTCCAAATATCTTCTTGGAAGTGTTACCGGGTTGTTCCCTGACTGTATGTTGAGCTCGTGATCAAGTTGGTTTCTTGTGAACCACCCTTTCTCCAAGAATCTGTGTTGGATATCCCTGAGCTAGTTGGTTAAGCTAGACAACAACTTGGAGAGTTGGAAGATAAAAGCTTGCCTGACTTAGTTCGTTCCAAAGGGATATTCTTGTGTAGTGTGTGTTGAAGAAAGTTGATATTTTCATCGACTGAACCTCGTGATCAGTTAATGGACCTATCATCTTGTCCAACCTTTGATTTGGGTGTGGGCTATCGTCAAATCAAATCAGTACCAACGATGCTCGTAATGTTGTCTTACTCGTGGTTGATCCCTTGAGCATACACCATTATATCTTTTGGGTCTGACCAATGCTATCACTTGTTCACTTAACTATGGAATTCCTTTTGAAAGGAAACCCAGATGAATTGTTGTTGAGCCCATTGACAACATCCTTGTCTTCTCCATAATTTTGCTGAACATTAAGCTAGTGTTGGAAAACTTTTGAAAGCATTTGTTCATGCTAGCTCATGAAGCATATGTTCGGATGTAAGAAGTGACTTCCTCTAGTTCATGTGCATTTGATGCAAGTTGCCGCCGTGGATTCGAGGAAGATTGTTTTGTTTCCTTTGGAATCATCCCAAATCAGTCATGCACAAGTGCGAAGTATTCTGTAGTCTGGAGGCTTGCAACCTTCATTCTATATGTGTCCCTAGCACACTAAGCCACTGATTGACTTGTTCAAGGAAAAGAAGTCTATGCTTGGGATCTAATCCATGGACTTGCGTAAAGACTTCGATATCCTCGATGATGGTTCTCCACCTGAACTCGGTAGTGTTTAATTATAAGACTACTACGTGGCCATGCTTGTCTGGGACAACGTGTTCACATGTTTGTAGCAGAACCAGCTCATGTTTTGGAGCTTACTATCGTAGTTCATTCCCCGAGAATCTCACAACGCCGTCTCGTCGATTTGTGTTGTAAACTTTCATTTTTCTTTCTAGACTTGATGAGTCTGGAATATTCTGACACTAACCAGATCTGAATCTCAGGCAGATGTGATGGTTGGAACATTTCCCAAGAACTATAATATTGGTCTCGCGATAACCGGTAAAGTGGATGTCATGGCCAACACACCCAGCCGGAAGACCTCCTGTTGTAGTATCTTGATTTGAGGAAGTTGGCCACCTCCCCATAGGGATTTCGTAGGATTTACTCCCTAGTTTCCCCTATGGATTTCTGTGTTCCGAAGTCCGACCTTTTTACTTGATGTTCTAGATATCAAACCATATCTATGAATGGGTTACACTAGCACATCAAGGAGAACATTAGAAGCGGAGTGCTAAATGTCTCTCAGTCGATCATCCAGATTTCGTTTCCTTGGCCTCGCTAAGGTGAAATCTGAGAAAGTGTTATCCTCCTTTGCATCTGCATCGTCCATCGCTATTCATCATGGTAGTATGTTGTGTTGTCAGCACCCTTGACACGGATGTTGATAAAACCTTGATGATTGTGGAAATGCTCAAGTTCTTGAGAGCACGCACAAGCGCCACGTGTTATCATCGGCACTAACTGGGATTCCTCTCAGTTTCCTCGGCAATGCTATGACCTTTTCAAACAGTGAATTCACTCTTTATTGTTGGGTTCTTCCCCAGTTACCAGAATCATTCCCAGCATTTGCATTCTGTTCCCAGCTTGCACCGCCATTGTGCCATTCTACCATGGGTCTCTTCCATTTCCGCTGGTAAGCAAAATCATCCATTACGTTGTCTTCAACAAGGTAATCCACATCATCCAAGTCCAAGTATGCCATTCTACCGACCCCCTCCAAGCGATCGCTCGAGAATTGCCTTAGGCTGGTTTAAAGAGTCTCAATGATCTCTGAATCAAAGGTAATTCTTTTTGCCACTTAAGGGGATAATCTACGAATCACCCTCCTCCAGGATGTTTCGTCGTGGTAGCATGGCAACTCAACTCCTCGCTACGTTGACAATCGTTTACCACCTTCTTAGGTGTGGAATTGTTGTCTACCTAGTGAGCCCTCGTCATCTGTCTCACTCCATTTCCTCAGATGTATGCTTCGTGTCTCAGCTCGAGAGATGTGACAATGTCTCATCCCATGAGTTGATCCTGAGTTGTTCGGTCTTCGAGAAGATAGATTCTTCTAGAGTTTTCCTTCCCTCTTCTCGTCATGTTAGCTGGAGTTCTCACAGGAAGACGTCGAGACAAAGATGGTGATTGAATCAACGCTCATTTGAAGTGCAACCTGGATCGTGAAGATTGTACTAGTTTGCGTTTCCCCTCATCTTACCCTACGCTTGAATCTCGGGACGAGATTCTTGTTTAGTGGGGGCGAGTTGTCACATCCCTAGCTTCTGGTGCTGCCTAGTGTTTGCATCATGTTTAAATTTTTGAAATTGAACTGAGGAAATTTGGAAGCCTCAAAACCCTAAATAAAAGAAGGGAAAAAAACCCTAAAATCTCATTCATTGTTCCAAAATGCTCTTCTTAAATGTTTGATAATTTTTGGAAAGGGTTCTGGTCCCAACCAAAATATTGAACATTTTTAAGGACTTAATCTTGGGACTTTGAATTTAAATCATTAGCTATTTGAATTTGAATTATATTCATATAATTAGAATATAATTTCAAATACCCCTGAAATATTTTATGAGCATTTCGAAAAGTCCATCTAGCAAAATAAAAATATTCAGAGGAGTTTTGGGCATTGTTTGGATTATTTTAAATTCAAAACAGTGGCAAAAGATTAAATAAAAGAAAACAGAACAGAAATATAAAAAAAAGAGAAGCCTACCTGGCCCAGCTCCCCCAGCCACTTACCTGGCGCCACCACCGGCCCAGCACGGCCCAGGCCACCGCCGCTTCCCCCCTGTCGTCTTCCTCCCTCGCCAGAAGGACAGAGGCGAGGCGTGGCGCGCGCCCGAGAGCCCTCGGCCACCTCCTGCTTCCTCCTAGGAGCCCCGGGCCTTCTACCAGCGCCACGGAGATGCCCGAAGACCCTGTTCCCTCTCCGCTCACTCGCTGCTCTCCCTCCCTTCCCCTGGCTCTCTCTCTCGCGCAGCCCGAGCGAAGCTCGTCGCCGCCGTCCACTGCCACCACGGCCACCGGGCCTCCCTCGCTTCCCCGACTAGCCCACAAGCTCCGCCACTCCGTCCTCGACCCACCTCACCGAGCCACGCCCCTCCAGAAGCCCTCGAAGCGCCGCCCCGACGTTTTTCCCCTCCTCGGACCCGCCGGTCGCCGTCGCCCGATTCGTCGGCTCCGGACCGTCCCCGGCCTCGTCTCCGCCTCGAATGGATCCGCTGTGAGCCTCCGCTGCTTCTCATGTGCTCGCCCCCTCCGTTCTCGCCCCCTAGCCCATCTACCACCGCGGCCGAGAGCTTCTCGCCGCCGGCCATGGCGTGACCGTGGCCACAGCCACCGCAGCTCGTTCCCGAGCCCACCATCGTGCTCAGCACGATCGCATGAACCCGTAGACACCCACAACGCCTCCTCCCGTGCTATGTAACGCCACCCAGAGATTGCCCGAACTCCGGCCGCCGCTCACGAGCTCGCCGTCGTCGGTACCGGCCACCACAGGCACGGCCACCACCACCGTTCGATGCGCACCAGCAAGGGCTCTCCAACAAGCCCAAGCACGGCCTCGCCCGTGCCTTGTAGCGCGTTTCCGGTTCGTGCCGCCGTCTCGGGCCTCGCTGGCGTCATGTCGCCGGTGGGTTTGACCCACTTTGACCACGGCGGGACCCCTCCTGTGTCCATGACATGTGGGGCCGGCCTTTGACTGAATTAGTGTAGGATTTTAATTAGTGTTAATTGCTCTGTTAGTTAATTAGGATTAGTACTAATTGAATTAGTTAAACTAATTACCCCTGCTGACACTGATAGTGGACCCCGTGGCTATTAATTTGATTAGTTAGAATTAATTAACTCTGTTAGTCACCTGAGTCACTGACAAGTGGGCCCCACTGGTCAGGTTTGACCGGACCAGCCCCTGTTGACCTGCTGACGTCATGCCAACGCCATGCTGACGCAATATTCCTTTTCTGGAATTTAGTTTATTTTATAAATAATCAGGAAATTCCAGGAAATTGTATAAACTTCTAAAATTCATAGAAATTCAACCGTAACTCCAAATTAAATAAATTATATATGTAAAATTATCAGAAAAATTCAAGGAATCCATCTGTACCATTTCCATGCATGTTTGAACAATGTTTGTCCTCTGTTTTGGACAAAACAAATAAAGGGCATTTAAATAATCATATATGGAGTTGGAGTTTGAATCATGTATTCAAACCAACTTCATTTAAATCATAGCTAGGTGCATTAGCCCAAAACACATTCATATTGCAATGTCATAGCATGCATCATATTGTGCATTGCATTGATCGTGTTTCTTCTGTGTTTGCCGGTGTTGTTCCCCCTCGATAGACGTTGTACCGGCGATGTGATCGATGACACCGATGAAGAGCTATATTATCTTCAGAAGTGCCAGGCAAGCAAAACCCCCTTGTTCATTCCGATACAATCCTACTCTCTCACTCCTGCTCTTTTTTACTGCATTAGGACAACAACGATTCATCTGTTACTTGCTGCGGTAGCTGAACCCCTTTATCCTCTGCATGACCTGTCATTCCACAGTAAATAGATGAAACCCACTAGCATGAGTAGGAGTTGTTTGAGCCCTGTTATGCCTACTCATTCTTGCTTGTTTGTCATGCCTGCTACTGCTTAGAGTTGTGTCAGGTCTGATTCATCGGGAATGAATCAGAGGTGTGTGAACATGTCCTACCGTGTGTGAGCTAAGTGTGTGAACACGATTTGGTAAAAGGTATCGGTGAGAGGCCATGTAGGAGTACATGGTGGGTCGTCTCATTGAAGCCGTCCTCAGGAACTGAGTTCTGTGTTTGTGATCCATGACCAGTTACTACCACACATTGGGTTCCGGTAACTCGACCCCTCTCGACTTATTAATCAACATGATCTCTGTCCAGGAGTTGCAACTAGTTTCTGGTGTTTGTAGGTAGTGTTAGTAGTCTACCAAGTGGCACCCGGTATAGGTGGGCTTGGGACAGACTAGGCACAGTGGCACGGTGTACCAAGTGGCACCCGGATGGTGGGCTTGGGAACCCTGCTCACATCGTTTGGGGCCGTGAGCGACACCCCGCCGGATCTCCTTGCGGATGGAACCCGAATAGGCGATAAACCTGGACGAGAGACTTGTTTGGTTAGTCAGGTCGTGGCCGACTCCCTCGCCCGGTTTCCGCTTGAAGGTTGCCGAGATACATGACGTGTACAGGGCGATAAGTGGCGGAAGCGTGTGTGAAGAAGTACACCCCTGCAGGGTTATCATTATCTATTCGAATAGCCGGATTCCTCGGATATGGAAACTTGGACCCCTTGCATAGTTCATAGACAAGTGAAAGTGGATACTCTAAAATACGCAAGATAAGCGTGAGTGCTATGGATGGCGTTCTCGTAGGGAGACGGGAGCGGATCCATAGTGGTGTATTGATATGGTGAATATGTGGACTCGTGTGCGCCACCTCAAAAGAGTTGCATTGCAGTCGTAGTTCAGGATAGCCACCGAGTCAAAGCTGGCTTGCTGCAGTTAAACTCCACCACCCCCTTTGTTGATAATGATGCATATGTAGTTAGATCTGATGTAAGTCTTGCTGGGTACATTTGTACTCACGTTGCTTAATTTATGTTTTTGCAGAGAGACTTCAGTCTCACTAGTAGTTCCACGTGGACTTCGACGTTTAGCTTGTTACCTCAGCTACGATCTTGTGCCCTCGGCAGGATCTGGTAGATAGTCAGGCTTCTCAGCCTTTTTCATTTATAGTTGTCTGTACTCAGACATGTTAAGCTTCCGCTTGTGCTCTGACTTGTATGCTCTGATTGTTGGGTCATGAGACCCATGTTTGTAATATCTCGCTCCTCGGAGCCTATTGAATAAATGCTTGAGTGTAGAGTCATGTTGTGATGCCATGTTGTATTTGCACATATCGAGCATATTGTGTGTATGTTATTGAAATGCTTGGTATGTGTGGGATCTGACTATCTAGTTGTTTATCCTTAGTAGCCTCTCTTACCGGGAAATGTCTCCTAGTGTTTCCACTGAGCCATGGTAGCTTGCTACTGCTCCGGAACACTTAGGTTGGCCGGCATATGTCCTTCTTCGTTCCTGTGTCTGTCCCCTCGGGGAAATGTCACGCGATGAATTCCAGAGTCCTGTTAGCCCGCTACAGCCCGGTTCACCGGAGTCCTGCTAGCCCAGTGCTACAGCCTGGATTCACTCGCTGATGACCGACACGTTCGATGTTGGGTCATGGATGCCTGTCCCTGTAAGTTAGTGCCACTTTGGGTTTACGACTAGCCATGTCAGCCCGGGCTCCTTATCATATGGATGCTAGCGACACTATCATATACGTGTGCCAAAAGGCGCAAACGGTCCCGGGCAAAGGTAAGGCGACACCCGTGGGAATACCGTGCGTGAGGCCGCAAAGTGATATGAGGTGTTACATGCTAGATCGATGTGGCATTGAGTCGGGGTCCTGACAATTGTAACCGACTCTGTGTAACCCTAGCCCTCTCCGGTGTCTATATAAACCGGATGGTTTTAGTCCGTAGGACGAACAACAATCATACCATAGGCTAGCTTCTAGGGTTTAGCCTCCTTGATCTCGTGGTAGATCTACTCTTGTAATACCCACATCATCAATATCAGTCAAGCAGGACGTAGGGTTTTACCTCCATCAAGAGGTCCCGAACCTGGGTAAAAACATCGTGTCCCTTGTCTCCTGTTACCATCCGCCTAGACACACAGTTCGGGACCCCCTACCCGAGATCCGCCGGTTTTGACACCGACATTGGTGCTTTCATTGAGAGTTCCTCTGTGCTGTCGCAATCAGGAGGGATGCCCTTTCCCGTCTTTAAAGACGGCGCCGTCGCCAAGGGAGCTTTGGCCATGGGCCAAACTATCCGGCTAGGTGGTTTTCTTATGACTGCCTGTTCGGCCACCGCTTCGACAATGACCTCTCAGGTCATCAAAAGCGTTCTTCACGTCAACTCAGAATTCGCTAAGAAGCTAGATCCGATGGAGCTCTCCTCCGTAAATGAGCTCTTGGATCGCATCGCCGCCCTGGGAGTCGCTACAGACTATGATCAGATTGGGCTTAAAACCGATCTGAGAGAAATTAACTCTCCCCAGGCTACCCACCGCGTTGTTGTGGTAGAGGAACAACGCGGCGACTCTTCTTCTATGTTAAAGACCAGTTATGTCTGGATTCCTGATCCCTCCATGCCGGATTCCCGCGGAGGGACGGACGTCAATCAAGTACTGAACCTGAAGTCAGGCATCGGACCAGATTTGTTGGATAACATCCAGCAATCCAAGCTTCCAAATCCGGAAACTTCTCGGCCTTTGAGCCTCAGATTGGGTGGGGTTCCGAATTTAATTCCGCCCGCCCACCCAAACATAAGCGATCTATCTCAAATACGGCAAGAGCACGATGAAACAGTACATCATTACTGGGCCAGATTCCTCCTGGTTATGGACAGGATAAAGGACTGCCGTGAGGAAAGCGCAATCTCAATTTTCTGCAACAATTGCACGGACAAGGGAATTATGAACACCATAAGTCGTCGCGAAGTTACACGCTTCGCCGACCTAGCGACCATAGTATAAAAATACTGTGCGATGAAGAGTGCCTGGAAAACCGAAACCAGGTTTTGGGACAATCCGACCCTAAACATAACCCTAGTTCGAAATAAAAGGGTGCGTCATACTCAAGCACCTGGGTCAAAAACCAAAAAGCAAAAACCCCCTAAAGGGCACGGAACCGTACTGGAGGGATGGCTCAACGGACCCTGTAAAATCCGTAGTACAGAGGGCGCCACTCCAACACATAGCCTTCGAGCATGTTGGATACTACGGCAGGTGGCCAAAAGTGGCGAAGGTTTTCTAGCCCCGGGTAACCAGCCCAACAGTACCAGTATGGTATTAACAGTCTTCGAGACTTTCGCATCAAATAATATGCGGAAACGAACAATCCGCAGCCTCGCCGAAGTCTACCAAGTAGCAACAACAAATCCATGGAGCGACACGGCTATCACCTTCAATGCCAGCGACGAACCTAAATTCTGAACAGCCCGAGCACCAGCCGCATTGGTCCTCAGTCCGATAGTGGACGGCTTTCGTCTTACCAAGGTACTCATGGATGGCGGCAGCGGATTAAACCTCATCTACGAGGAAACCCTCCAAAAAATGGAAATAGACTGCAGCCGCATTGAGCGAAGCAGCACAACCTTTAGAGGAATAATCCCTAGTCGGGAAGTACGCTGCACAGGGAAAATCACACTAGATGCAGTGTTCGGCTCACCGGACAATTCCAGGTCCGAGGAGGTCATGTTCCAAGTGGCCCCGTTCGGCAGCGGATATCACGCCTTGTTAGGGCGAGAGGCATTCACAATTTTCCAAGCTATACCCCATTACGGGTACATGAAGCTTAAAATGCCCGGGCCCAATGGAATCATCACTCTTGTCAGTGATCCAGATATAGCACTCCGCACTGAAAATAAGACAGCCGCACTAGCCCTAGAGGCACTATCCGAAGCCCTAGCGGCAGAGGAACTCACTGCGCTGCGCTCCATGGTGAATAGGGACGATGTGATACTCGATAAGAGATCTAAGTCCACCTCTTTTAAACCAGCAGACGAAATAGTCAAATTCCAGGTCCATCCAACGGACCCCACAAAGACGGCCTCCATTGGGGCACAATTAAACCCTGATGTAGAAGCCGCACTACGAGAATTCCTTCGGGAAAATTGGGACATTTTTGCCTGGCACCCTTCAGATATGCCGGGAATCCCACGCAGGCTGGCAGAGCACAACCTAAATATCCTAAAAGGATTCAAGCCAGTCAAACAGGCTCTTCGGCGATTTTCTGAACCCAAAAGACAGGCAATGGGAGAGGAGCTAGCCAAACTCTTAGAAGCCGGATTCATCAGAGATATAAAACATCCGGACTGGCTAGCAAACCTGGTAATGGTACCAAAAAAGGACAAATCATGGCGCCTTTGTGTCGATTTCAAAGACCTTAACAAGGCCTGTCCAAAGGATCCTTTCCCCCTCCCCCGCATCGACCAAATCATCGATGCTACCGCAGGGCACGATTCATTGTGCTTCCTCGACGCATACTCCGGATACCATCAAATCAAGATGGTGGAAATAGACCAGGTCGCAACGGCATTCATTACTCCATACTGACCATTCTGCTTCAACACAATGCCCTTCGGACTCAAAAACGCCAGCGCAACATATCAGCGCATGATTCAGATATGTCTGGCTACCCATATAGGCAAAATAGTGGAGGCATACATAGACGATGTGGTCGTTAAGACCAAACACGTCGAAACTCTAGTAGATGATTTGAGGCTTACATTCGACAACCTCCGAGCATACGACATTAAGCTCAACTCGGAAAAATGTGTTTTCGGCGTACCAGCCAGAAAGCTCTTGGGCTTCATTGTATCCGGTAGAGGAATTGAAGCAAACCCAGCCAAGATCCGAGCTCTGTCACAATTGGATATCCCAAAAGACCTCAAACAAATACAAAAACTAACTGGATGCGTGGCGGCTCTAAGCCGCTTCATCTCCCATTTGGGAGAAAAGGCACTGCCCCTCTATCGCCTCCTCCGGTGCACCGAACACTTCGAATGGACGGATGCTGCCACGGCCGGACTCGAAGAAATTAAGGCCATATTGGCAACAAATCCGGTCCTGGCCGCGCCCAACCTGGGCGAACCGATGTTATTATATATCGTAGCAACACATCAAGTTGTCAGCGCGGTACTCGTCGTCGAACGAGAAACAGAAGGGCACAAATTCCCTCTTCAAAAACCAGTGTACTACGTATCCACTGTCTTAACTCCATGCAAGCCCCGGTACCCACATTATCAAAAGATAGCGTACGTGGTGTTCATGGCATCCCGGAAGCTGCGACACTACTTTCAAGAGTGTTCCATAACAGTGGCCTCCGAAGTACCTCTCGACGACATTATAAACAACCGCGACACAACGGGCAGGATTGCAAAATGGGCCATTGAGCTCTTACCATTTGACATAACCTACAAACCACGGCGAGCTATAAAGTCGCAAGTTTTGGCTGACTTCATCGCCGAATGGACCGAAGCCAAACTCCCTAAAGAGTACGGCGCATACTCCAATTGGATCATGCATTTCGACGGCTCCAAAATGTTGGCCGGATTGGGGGCTGGTGTCGTCTTGACATCCCCAACCGGAGACACGGTCCAATACGTACTTCAAATAATGTACACGGACTCCAACAACGCAGTCGAATATGAGGCCCTTCTACATGGTCTCCGGATGGCAATCTCCATGGGTATTCAACGCCTAGAGGTGCGCGAGGAATCAAACCTCGCAATATCCCAAGTAAATGAAGACTTTGACACCAAGGATCCGAAAATGGCAGCCTACCGTAACGCCGTCCTAAAAATGCCAGCTCGGTTCGAAGGACTCGAATTCCACCATGTAGTCCGGGATAATAACCAGGCAGCAGACGTGTTGGCACGCATCGGCGCAAAACGCGACGCCGTCCCTCCAAACATCTTCCTGGAGCGGCTCTTTAAGCCATCCGTATTATGGGAAGAGGAGTTCAGAAATAATAACCCAGAACCAACTGCACCACCCAACACGGAACATTCTGACACAATCGGTGGCTCAGCCAATGAAATAACACCTTCAGCCCACGAAATAATGGCAGTAATTGCCCCGTGGACGGAACCATTCCTAGCCTACTTAATTAGGCAGGAACTTCCCGAAGACCAAAATGAGGCCCGCTGCATAGTTCGGCGATCTAAAGCCTACAAGGTCCATGAGGGAGAACTTTATAAGAAAAGCACAACCGGAGTCCTCCAAAGGTGTGTCTCCGAAGAGGAAGGGCGAAATCTCCTGGCTGAAATTCATGCCGGACTCGGCGGGCACCACGCTGCAGCCCGGGCCCTTGTAGGCAAGGCCTTCTGTACAGGATTTTATTGGCCGACAGCCCGGGCAGATGCTCAGGACTTAGTCCAACGATGCGTTGGTTGCCAGCTCTTTGCTAATCAAAGCCACATGCCACCCACCGCCCTCAAAACTATACCCATCACTTGGTCATTCACGGTCTGGGGGCTTCACATGGTTGGACCCCTTAAAGGGGGAACCCACAAGCAAAAATACTTATTGGTCATGGTGGACAAATTCACCAAATGGATAGAGGCCAAGCCGGTTAAAACGGCAGAATCCGGACCTGTGATAGACTTCATATCCGGGGTAGTACACCGTATTGGCGTCCCCCACAGCATCATCACTGATAACGGCACGATTTTCTCGGTCGACGAGGTTAAACTCTGGTAAAAAAACATGGCCATCAAGCTCGACTATGCTTCAGTCTATCACCCTCAAACTAACGGTCAAGTCGAACGAGCAAATGGTCTAATCATGAGCGGCACTAAACCTAGATTAGTGCAGTCCCTCACGGAATCTAACACGCATTGGGTAGAGGAGCTCGACTCCGTACTCTGGGGGCTGCGGACCACGCCAAACCGCACTACCAGATTCACACCATTTTTTATGGTATACGGCGCAGAGGCAGTTTTGCCCTGCGATATAATTCATGACTCACCTCGCGTGTGCATGTACGAAGAAAGAGAAACCGAGTTGGATCGGCAGGATAGTTTGGACGCCTTAGTGGAGGAGCGCGACGTGGCAAAATCCCGTTCCGCATTCTATCAGCAGCAAGCTCGAAGATATCAAAGCACAGAAGTACGGTCCAAAACTTACGATATTGGTGAGCTAGTTCTACGCCTGCCGGACAAGAAAAAGGACAAACTTAAGCCCAAATGGGAAGGTCCCTTCATCATCGACCAAGTCCTTACCAGCGGTGCATACCGTCTACGCAACGCATCTGACAACCGACTCGAGCCGAACCCATGGAACGCAGCCCATCTCCGAAGATTCTACGCCTAGCGCCGGACTCAGAGTTCGTCTCCTTCCTCCGTCCACCTTTCATATTTTTTTCGCTGTCTTTTGTTTCCCTCCTTTTTCCTCCCTCTTTCAGTAAAAGCCTTTGAGGGCTGATCTGCGCATTGTTCGCACACACTTGATGTGTTACTCGCACTCCTTATACCTGGGGGCTTCTTTAACAGAAGCTTATTTATACGGGCTTCATGCCCAACACATGTGTCATACTTCCGCATGCACCTTTTACTCACCATTATATGCATCGATATGACTTAAGTTTTGGCCAAGCTGGGTTGCCTGGCTCCTGTGCTTACCCCTACATTCCCGATTGTTCGGCTAGGAGGTAAAGGGAGCACCTCTGCGATTGTTACTACCGGGTCAGCCGGATGTGTACCTCAGACTAGGTGAAGCCGAAGGCTAGCGTTCTTAAGGGAATATTCGGTCGGTGACTTGAAAGATGATTTATTACTTATTTATTTATCTGCCCCCAGATGCTTTTTCTGCTCTTTTCGCAGTCTGGACATGCACTTTAGGGCATGCCTCCCAGGGAAAGGAACCCCTAACGGAACTATTCTCCCTGGAAGATGTTTCTTACTAACCATGTAATATAACATAGCTAGTTGGGCACTTGTCTGATAAAGCACTTATGTCCCCTACGCCTGGTCTCCATGCATGCCCCGGTTTTTGTATAACCGTGAGGGTACTCGGACACACTCCGGACTGTTGGGTCCCGAGGTTGAAGCGAAAAGGTCCGCAAAGACAAACGATCTACAATCCGGCTAGAAGGCATTTTACATGTTATTTTAAATTACATCATCAAACTAACTGATTGTACTCCTCTTCAATCCCATCTAACAGGCTGTCTAGTTTACAGTCCCGTTGGGAATATTTCGCGGCCAACTCTACTTGGCCGTACATCAGGCTCACAGGGATCTCCTTCCCATCGGGCCCCACAGGTCTGACCTCGGCCATGTGGTTTGGATCAGCCTTCGTGTACCGCGTCTTCACCATGGCCTAGGCCTCCCTGGCGCCTTGACGGCAGGCCGATATATTCCACAGACGGAAGCGCTGCCGTACTCCCTGAAGCTTCTCAACAAGCCCTCCAAGACCCTCGGGTAGGGAGATGGACGGCCATAAGGCCTGAATGACGCCGCTCGTCGCCTGCCGAACATGTTCGTGTAGTTGCAGCAGCTCGAGAAGAAGGTCACCCGTGGAACCAGGCATTTCCTCCGCCGGACGACCCGTGAGCACACCTACAGACACATTTCTGTCAATCGACTTCCTCGCCGAACTCTTCTTTTCAAAAGAGTTTGCTCAAGCACTTACTGTAAATGCCGTGACGAAGCCGCCGATTCTCCTTTACGGAGTTAGACAGCTGGACTCGAACATCTTTTAGTTCTTCGCCCAGCTGGGTGTTGGCATCTAGGAGTTTGTTCCTCTCCTGCTGCACCCTCATAAGCACCTTCTCGCCGGCCTTCAGCTGACGCAGCAGATGTTACTTGTCCGGATCTAGTCCGGCACCCTCTGCAATATTATTGTCAGACTAAACGCACACGCCGCACTTCATAAACTACTTATCTTTTCGAGAAATGTATTACCAGAGGGGGTCTCTATGGCTCCCCTTGCGGCGGCTAGTGCGGCCTCAAGTTGGGCCTTGCATTCTTGAAGCTCCTGGGACAGGTGGGTATTCTTCTCCGTAAGATCCTGCATAACAAATGATCCTTAAATCAGTTAGTTTAACTATTTTATGTCTCGGGGGCTACTGGCATATATAACTATTAAAATTCCTCACCCGTGTGTCTTTCACATACTGCTCCGTGGCTCTGGTTAAACCATCTTGAGCATCATAGAGGTGCGCGTCTCCCGCATTAAAGGCATTCAACGCCTCTGGGGAGAGACACGTGTCACGAAGAACTGTCCGGCGGCGCCTGTGATTCATGGCGCTCTCCACCTCAGACCTGGTGGCAGACAGCCTATCGGCATCCTCCGTTGGAGGAGCATCCGGCTCGCGCCTTGCGCTCGCCTCCCCCTCCGGACCAGGTGTTGGAGCCTGGCTGGCGGAGGCTTGGTTGGCAACCTCTCCGGGCACAGTCCGGCGAGCGCTCTTTCTCCTGGAAAGAATCATGAGCATTAATATACCTCCCAGGAGTCTTTCCCTTAAAGACAATGGTGCGCCATACCTTTGCGGCGACGTTTTGATTCGCGCCGCACTCCTCTTCCGCCTGCTGGGCCGCATTGACCCTGGTTGGTCAGTCGCCGCGGGCTCGGCTTCTCGCCGTAAAGGCGCCTCCTGCGAAGCACCGTTGGAATACGGTGGTCAGAAACAAGCATTAAAAAAGTAATGGTGTCAGGACTTCGGTCGTACTCACCTGGGAAGCCAGAGATAAACCGGGGTAGTCAGCCATAATGGTGACTAGAGCATTGTCTATGCTGAGTTGGTGGAACACCCGTCAATCAGTTCCACCTTTATGTCCAGATCCTCTCTGGAGGCCGGATCAAGGGATCTTCTCGGATCCTCGGGTTGTGGAGTCGGGCTTTGTATGCCCTCCACATCCCGGCGGAGTTCCTGCGTCGAAATCATAAAGTAAGACACTTAACTTTGAAAGCACGGATCGGATAATAAACGTCCGCTTACCCAGCTCCGAGGGTTATTCATGGAGAATCCATTCAATGGACTTGTGCGAAGGAAGTCCTCCTTCTCCCCCTTGTACGAGTCGGACAGGATCTTCACCAGATCGGCGGTCGATCCCGGCCCCTTGCGGCCATGACGGGTGGCGTCATTCTCCCCGTTGAAATCCCACATGGGGTGGCCCCTATATTGGAGCGGCTGCACCCCTCGCATAATGCATGTGGCCATAACTCCAATCATGGTCAATCCGGAATGAGCCAGTAACCTTATCCGGCCCATCAGATATTGGACGCTCCTATCATCCTCCCGTTGAGGGCTCCACGGGCGCCAACTCAGGTGTTTCTTCAAAGGAGCATTGCTAAACTCCGGGAGGCCGATCCGAACTGGATCCGGCAGCGGGGCGTCTTCCATATAGAACCACTCTGAAGGCCAGTCTTCGGACGCCTTCTTCGGGGTTCCGGATAGATATCCGGTCCCGGCGATGCGCCATATTTCGGCTCCGCCCACTTGATATATCGACCCCTCGTGAGAACGGGGTACGAGGCAAAACAATCTCTTCCACAGCGCAAAATGGGGCTCGATGCCCAAGAACAACTCGCAAAGAGCTACAAAGCCCGCGATGTGCAAGATGGAGGCAGGTGTGAGGTGGTGAAGTTGGAGTCCATAGAACTCCAGGAGCCCCCGGAGAAACGGATGTATGGGAAATCCGAGTCCCCTTATTAGGTAGGGGATGAAGCATACCCACTCTCCTTTGGAGGGATTGGGGACACTCTCCGCCTGCTTCCCACCCTTGTAGGTGGCCAGTCGGCTCGAACCGGAACCATAAAGGCTGGGGGAAGGTATCCCTCTGCTTGGAGCGTCACTAACTCGCTATGCGGGACTGAACATCTCCTCCAATCTCCTGGCTGAGGACTGGGAGCGCGAGAGGAGGAGCCGCGTCGACTGTCCATGTTGGAATGGATTTTTGTCAGATGCGCTTCGATGAGTACTTGCGGAAGGAGGATGGTGTGATTCGGATCTGGGTCCTCGCCTCTCTTATAGGCAGCTTATTCGTGCAGCTAGGGGGTAAAACGTAAAAATACCCTGGCTTTTCGCATTCATACGACACGTGGAAGAGGGCCATTATTGGACGTAGAAGCCAAGGAGCGCAACATTTATAAGGAAACCAGACACTATTCGGCAAACACATGGAATATGGAGGAGAACCCGCCTTGCAAACACCGAAGACAATACACGCGCCGGACTCATCATCATTGAAGCCTGGTTCGGGGGCTACTGAGGGAGTCCTGGACTAGAGGGTATCCGGATAGCCGAACTATCATCATCGGCCGGACTCCAAGACTATGAAGATACAAGATTGAAGACTTCATCCCATGTCCGGATGGGACTTTCCTTGGCGTGGAAGGCAAGCTTGGCGATACGGATATGTAGATCTCCTACCATTGTAACCGACTCTGTGTAACCCTAGCCCTCTCCGGTGTCTATATAAACCGGATGGTTTTAGTCTGTAGGACGAACAACAATCATACCATAGGCTAGCTTCTAGGGTTTAGCCTCCTTGATCTCGTGGTAGATCTACTCTTGTAATACCCACATCATCAATATCAGTCAAGCAGGACGTAGGGTTTTACCTCCATCAAGAGGGCCCGAACCTGGGTAAAAACATCGTGTCCCTTGTCTCCTGTTACCATCTGCCTAGACGCACAGTTCGGGACCCCCTACCCGAGATCCGCCGGTTTTGACACCGACATGGTACTTACCAAAAATAGCAGAGGTCATAGCGTTGATTTGCTGCTTTAATCCAGTCGGTTCTTCTATCATCGGTTTAAGGGCTGCTTCAGCATCCTCCGCCCGCTTTAGCAAAGTTGTTTTTTCAGCCTCCCAATCTGCTCATTCGCCCTTGAAACCATCCTTCAATTGCTCCATGGTTGTTAAAGCGCCCTTCAGTTCTTCTTTGGCCTTTGAAGTTTCGGCTTGCTGGGACTTGATGTTTTCTTGGAGGTCAGAGATTTGAGAATCTTTGTTGGTCAAGTCAGCCTGCATGAGACAGTTAATAAGTTGGTAATACTTTTTTGAAAGTCCCAAGCGCATAATAGGTTATACACTTGACACTTGGGGGCTAATGAGGATTGCTTTTTCTCAAATGATATTTTAAGTCCCAAGCACATAACACAATTATATACTTGGCACTTGGGGCTAATGCATATCAGATCAATTCAAGGTTATCAAGTTTTGTTTCTCCACAGCCGGATCATGTTGGTGACTGAAAGGCATTTTGATGTATAAACCAGACTATCCTAAAGGTATAAACTGGTTTATAGGGGCTACACAAGCAAAATCCAATCTTATCCTACTACAAGTCCCGGCTCACATTCACATTGATGAACCGGCCCTTGGGGGCTACTGGAGTTGATAATTGAAGCAGGTTATAAGGAAAAAGAATTTATGCAAAGGAACAGATATTTACCTAATATTGCTCTTTCATCAGACCTACTAAACCGGCTTCATAATCGCGGTTGGTATACAGACGGTTCAGATATCCAGAGTGGATGTCCTGAGCATTGAGGTGAGCATAGCTTGATAAATCAGTTTTCCATTTGCCTTTGTCCACAGCGGAGAATTCTTCCTTGGAACTATGCTTTGATAAAGCGACGGGGTTGCCAGGAGCAGTATGGCCAAAGCCGGTAATCACAACATCATCTATGGTGCCATCAACAGTTTTGTTTGGGCTTGGCGATTTAGCACATGTCCTTGCTGGGCTTGGTGGATCGGCAGCTGGGCTTGGCGGATCAGCAGACTGGCTCGTTGGATTCATTTTTGCCAGTTCAACAAAAGTATCCTGACCCTGAGGTACCGGATCATCCAGAGTTATGTCAGCATCCTGATCAAGAGCCTCTGATGTCCTCTCCAGTGTAGTGGCCGGATTATCATCAGCTAGTGTAGTCAGCTTGGCTTTTTTGCTAAGTATAGCTCTGGCACTAAAAAGAATAAACACAGAGGTTAGTTCAATAAACCAGTGCAAGGCATAAACAATTAAGTATAGTATGCTTATCTAGGGACGGTCTTGAGTGGAGGCATCTCTGTGGTTGATGAATCGCCGGAGGATGAATGGGAAGTTCCCTGATAATTCGAATCATACGGATTAAGAGGATATCGGAAGTAACCCGCCTTGGGATAAAGTGTATTAGAAGTACAAGAGACCTCTTGATGGCGTTTGCGAACCGGAGAATATGGTAAACCGGAGGAGGTAACCACTTCACCACTGTGCCGGGTTGTGCGGCGAGCTTCATACTACTGTGTCTTCAAAGAAAAGTGCGGATCCGAATAAGCAAGAGGGTGTGAATATTTTACTTTCCGGACTACTCGACGGAGTTTTGGTACTGGCACATGATTTGAGTCAGAAGATAGAACAATTGCCTCTACTTCATCAGCGTGGCTAGCTTCCGCATCATCCTGATAATAATCATTGTCAATGAGGTGTATGAAAAAAGAACCAAGAGAATCTAGTTCTACCTCTGAGTCCGGGTCATCGATCTCTTCGTCATTGGGCAAGTCAGAGGCTTCGGGGGTTCTTTTCTTTGCGGGTTTCTTTGTAACCCTGGTCTTGACGCGAGGAGCTCTCGCCGGTTTATCCTGTGTTTTCCTCTTCCAAAACGGATCATCACCCTACGCAGATGGACAACAAGTTATAAAGGAATGATTAAGAAGGGATGGATTAAGGCAAAAATAAGATAATTCTTACAGCTGGCAGTTTGTTGGACGCATAGAAGGGGCTAAGCCCTACTCTGTTACATGCAGCCACCGGTTCATCAAGCATTTTCTTGACAGCTTCGGTGACTTCATCATCCGTGAGTTGGATGTCAACATGATGCTGAGGGTCGTTTAGATCCCCTGTGTATTCACACATTAAACCGGGGCACCGGCTTAAAGGCAAAATGCTCCAAGACACCAGCATCGAACGAAATCAATGCTTGTCAGACCATTGGCTACAAAAGGCCCTGAGTTTTGCTACTTGAGGGGCATATTTTGATCATTCTTTGGCAGTTAGTCGTTGAGGAACTGGATGAGTTTTGGTAAGCCGGTATGCACGATAACCTGGCAGAGGATTTTCATTGTGTCGAGCTGTATTGTGGCAGTAAAACCAAGTCTGATTCCAGTCCTTAGGATGGCTATGATGTTTGGCATGAGGGAAGTCAACATCCTTTCTCTTCTAGATTGAAACGCCCCCGACATTAGTGTTGGGCCCGTCCGTAAATTCAGTACGGCAGTTTAAGTAAAAGAAGTCCTGGAATAGTTTCACAGTGGGTTCCTCTTGCAGATAGACTTCACAAAATACTTGAAAGTTGCATATATTGGACACGAAGTTCGGTCCAATATCTTGAGGGCGGATCTGGAAGCTAGCAAGAACATCATGAAAGAATTTTGATCCGGGCGGGCTGAACCCTCGATTCAGATGATCAGTAAATACAATCACTTCTCCATTCTGGGGCTCAAGAGGATTTTCTAAACCGGGGACCCTCCAGTGAATGGTTACATTGCTCGTTAAAGCGCTAGTCACAACGTACCCAGTCAGTTGCTCTTCAGTAACCCGGGAAGGGACCCAATTGCAAGCATAGAACTGTTTCGCCATTTCAATGGAAAGCTGGAAAAAGGATCAATGCCGGTTTAAAGATTCATGACTAATGCAGATAAACCGGCCTAAGGACAGAAGGAGGAAGAAATTGAAGCATATATGCATAATAAACCGGATTGTTTAAACATTGAGGTTGAGTTGGCGGTTTAAGAGAGGGCTAATGGTACCTGGCGGGTTATCATCTTTTAAAGGTTAAACCGCCTACAATGGTGCGGAAGCTATAGATCTGAGAAATTCCTAAGTATTGCACAACCAGGTTTTACAAGTTGTAACTATAATTTTGGATCTATCGCAGTCTTAAAAAGAAGAAAAAAATTCAAAAGCCCTAGGCGGTGTCAGCGGAACAGCTAAAGGCCAGATGGGATATGTTTACTGATAAAAGAGATGCTATGATGAAGAAAAACAACGTCTAGTTATGGTCGCACAGGAAAAAAGGTCGCGTTTTGTCAAAAGATCCATGGGACAGCAATGAACATTGACGAACACTGAAGAACACAGAAGAACAATGAAACCCTAATGGTAGATCTGAGGTGAAGAAGAAGACAACTTACAGAGGTTGAAGGAGTGGCGGAGAGGCGTCGCGTTTCTCTGGTCAGATCAGGTTGATGCAGCGGTCATTGGTGGTGCAGAAGCGAAGGTTGATGATGGCGACTGTACTCAAGCACTAGGGCGATGCAAGGAAGACAATGGGGCGAAAGGGCACGAAGCGGAAGGGAAAGAATGACCCTTGGTCCTATTTATAAGGTGAAGGGATAAGTGACAGGCGCGGGAATCAAGGAACCCAAAAAATGGATATCTGACACAGCTGTCGCCTCGGTTTTCGGAGGTTCATTAATAAAAAGAAAGTATTTACAGGTTTTTATATAGAGATGACGTCATGGCGATTTATTACAATCTTGGAAGATGACGTCATGGCGGTTTATCAAGTTCATATGGAGGAGACGTCATGGCGGTTTACAAGGATCATACGAGGATGTTCAAGAAGGAGTTTTTCCTAAGTGTTGAAGATTGACATGAACAAGTTCAAATCAATCTGGGGCCTAATATTGGGGATATAACTACTGAGTATAAACCTCCCAGGAGGGGCCGGGTTATGCTCATCCATATTGAAGCCCATGAAGACAAGGAATATGGCACTTTACTACAGAGACTTAGAGGCCTAGAGCCCAAGGGCGGATTAGGGCCCATAGAGATAAATCGCCATGAGATATGTAACTTGCGTTGTAAGATAGGGAAAGGTAGAAACCGAGCCGGGCACGTGTATGAACCGGCCTCGGTATTCTGTAAACCGCCGGGCGTCAACCTGTGTATATAAAGGGACGACCCAACGGCGGTTCAGGGACAAGAAAACAACAACTCGAGAGACAGGAAGAGCGGATTCGCTCCATGATCATCGAGACCCCATCAATTCCACCACAACTGAATTGTAGGCTTTTACCTTCACCGCAAAGGGGCCGAACTAGTATAAACTCCCCATGTCCTTTGTCCGATTTAACCCCTTCAAGCTAATCTCGTTGCGATGGCTCCATGACTAAGTCCTCTCACTAGGACATCTGACGTGTTAATTCCACGACACTGACCTTGGTCCTCTTCATCACTTTCTTGGGATCAATGTTTCCCACACTTCATCTACACTCTTTCTCTCTCAACGCCAGTATCTTCTTGACTTGCTCTCTCATGCGGGGATGACTGACTGTCAACCCTGTCGTACGCCGGTCGATGTTGGTACCAAGTTGTCGGCCGATGGTGAACCTTTTTCTGATCCTACACTATATCGCAGTATCACTGGTGCTCTCCAATATGCCACTCTCACTCGTCTTGATATATCTTATTTTGTTCAACAAGCGTACTTATATATGCATGATCCCCGTGTTCCTCATTTTTCTCATGTCAAGAGAATACTTCGGTATCTCAAAGGTACTATTGATCATGGTCTTCTTCTTAACTCTTCCTCTCCAACAAGCTTGACAGTTTATTCTGATGCAGACTGGGCGGGTTGTCCAGATACTCGACAATCTACATCCGGCTTTTGTGTTTATTTGGATGAAAATCTTGTTTCTTGGTCTTCTAAAAGGCAAGTTACAGTTTCCAGATCTTCTGCAGAAGCTGAATATAGGTCTGTTGCTCATTCTATGGACGAGGCGGTGTGGCTCCGTCAGCTTCTAGTTGAGCTTCATCAACCAATTGAGCGTGCAACAATTGTTTATTGTGACAATGTTTCTGCAGTCTACATGGCGTCCAATTCTTTTCAGCATTGTCGCACCAAACACATCGAGATTGATATTCATTTTGTTTGTGAGAAACTGGCTCTTGGTGAGGTCCGTGTGCTTCATGTTCCTACCACTGCGCAATTTGTTGATATTTTCACCAAGGGGATCCCCACTGCAACATTTCGCTCCAGTCTCAACATCGTTACACCTGATGTTGACACTG
>NC_057795.1:66928565-66933363 GCF_018294505.1 Triticum aestivum | reverse complement strand
TATTTGGTAGTTCAAGTTGTAATCTATCTCTACTATCCTTGGCTCCCAAGTCTTGTATCTTATATAAACAGCCCTTCGAGGCAATAATAGATATTCAGAATTCAATACTCTTCATATTCTTCCCTGGGTCTTGGGATGTAAAGTGTGCTGACAAATAAGGGCATTGATGATTGATGTGTTTCAGTTTTCAAGCAAGCATGTGTAATTATAATCAGCAATCTTCTCCAAGGCTAAGCACTTACTAGTAGATGTTATCTCTTCAAACCTATAGCTTCACTTGACAAATATGAGATGGTAACTTCAAAAATACACAAGAGCGCTCGTCCTCGCATGCTCACGGTATCTTTTGCCGTCCGTTTCCTGTAGATCCGATACAACATACATTAGTGGGCCCGAGATAGATTTAATGATGCACTGCTCTGGCGAACACGGCATCTGAAACATCCTCTACATGATGCTGGCACACGCGGCCAGCTCCGTCTTGTGCCGGCGGCCTATTTCAAGCGCATGGTTTTGTCCTCGTCATGTGTTGTCCGATTAGCCCAACTGATAACTGATATGTGATTTTTTTTCAATTTACAGACATTTATTGAATATGTGCACATTTCTGGATTTGTGAGTATATTTTGAATTCTCCGCGAACATTTATTGAATCCATGAACATTTATTGAATTCATGAACAACTTTTGAATTTACGGTCAACATCTATTGAATTGTGAATATTTTTTGAATTTGCAAACATATTTCCAATTCTTAAACATTTTTAACTCGTGAACAATATTTGAATTCACGAACTTTTTATTGAATTGTTTCTAGAATACTTGAACATATTTTTGAATTCCCAAATATTTTTGAATTTGCCACGAACTTGTTTTGTATTCATGAACATTTTTTACATCGGACATTATTTGATTTCACCATTAACATATTTTGAATACATTTTCTGAATCTGCGATTTAAGAAAAAACCAGGATGACCCCGGTCTCTGCATCAATCGATGCATACAACCATCTGTATTATTATTTAACATTCTGATAACATGAATACATGGATCAATACAAAGCCACTCATCCGGCGAAAAAAGTCGCAACATATGATAATGTGCTCGAACCGCATGAACGCGCACTATCTAATCTGGTAGCCACACGCATTTGCCCCGCATCAGGCCGAGAGCACCACCCAGTCTGGCCGGGCTGCCCCGCGCACCGCATGCGGATGCTCTGGATCCGCCGCCGCCATCTTCCACCATCCCATCTCCAGGAGCGGTCAACGCATTCACCTTGCTAGTCGTACTGCCGTCGATGTCACCATGATGCCAGAGAGCACCACCGCCTTGCGCTCGTCCATCAAGATTCATGTGCTGTCAAGACTCCCTTGCACCATGCCGCCAAGATCTGCCGTTGTCGATGTGGTAGATACGATGCCACACCATCTCCTAATCCAGATCGCCACCAACGCCAACCCAAAAGTGTCCACCATCCACACAGCTCCCAAGCAGAAATCTTAAAAAAGGGTGTGGTGGAACGACGTTGAAGGCACCGTCGTCGCCCACCACGGTTAGGGCTTTCATCCGGGACACAAACGGCGTGGTGGAAGTTGAAGCAAATCCGAGGAGCGTCTCCATAGACAAGAAAACAGTGCCCTAGGGTGTCAGCCGTTGCCGCGACCGAAAGGCCGACTAGGGATTTCTGCCAATCTGAACCCCCACCTCAAGCTTAAACTGCATCGAGAATCAGCAAGTCTTGTGATCCAGATCCACACGGAGAGGCATACCGAGCACGAGACAAAGGCTACTAGGCGTCCCGATCCAGATCAGGCACCTGCGGGCGAACCCGACTGCCAGGCACCCGTAGTGTTCCGAACAGTCGGAAGGATCGGACGAAACGGACGGATCTGATCCAGGAGCTCAACCCGGATCACCGCCCCCGCTGCCCCACACGGAGCTCCTTCGAGCGGCCGGACGGATCAGGCGGATCCGATCCAAGAGCTCAACCCGGATCACCGCCCCCGCTGCCCCACACGGAGCTCCTTCGAGCGGCCGGACGGATCAGGCGGATCCGATCCAAGCGCCCACCACCGAGCGCGACAACAAGCTCCCCGCCGACACCTTCCTTGGCTAGGTCCTAGGCTTGCCCGACGCCAGCCTCTAGCGGCGGCGAGGAAGGAAAGGGAAGCGGGGAAGGCTAAGGGGCGACGACACGAGATCGCTCCCCCCGTGCCCTATTGAGGCGCGCGCGCGGTGGGGGTGGTGGGGGGGAGGGAGGGGGAGGGGGGGCTTTGCTCTCTCTTCCGAATGTGTGAACATTTTTTGAATTTGCTGTGAACAAATTTTTAATGCTAGAACATTTCCAAATTTGTGAACAATACTCAAATTCACAAACATTTGTTTTGAATACTTGAATTTTTCTGGAAACCTTGAACATAGTTTGATTCCGCGAACATTGTTTTTGAATACTTAATTTTTTTTTCTAGAATACTTGAACATATTTTGTATTTGTGAACATTTTTTTAATACTTGAACATTTTTCTAGAATAGCTACATATATTTTAAGTTCACGAACATTTCATGATTTTTTTTCTTTGCGGGTGAAAATTTCTTGAATTTGCCATGAACAAATTTCGGATTCGCGGACACTGGGTGGACGTTCAAGAGGTGCATGCCCAACACGGAGCGTGTGTGATTCAGAAAGGAATTACTATCACGTAATGAAAATAATTTTTGCTTAATTAACTATGATTACACGACATGCAGGCGCGGTGTGCCATGACGGCATGGATATCAAAGGGCGTAGTCACCGAATGCTCAACGCTACGTATCCCTCCTGCTCTACTGCTCTATAGATGGCATTATGCGACGCGTCCTTGTTCCAATGGTGCACATACCACTCTCATGGTAACTTCGGTTAGAATATCATTATGAATGTTGAGGTGTTGATGACAATCCTAGCTTAAATGCTCCGCCCTTGCTGAGAGGATGAATTATAGCCCATTCCGATTATCCCTCAGTTTAATTGTTCTATGATGGTTGGCGGCCTACTAATATGACGTAGCAAAATGGAATATGTATTTTGCCCTTCTCATGAACCATCTCATTTTGTACTCCTTTGGTAATTTTCTAAAAAATTGGATCATGGCGGACAATGCAAGCAAACACCTATTTATGCGCATTAACACCGCAAGGCCTGGGACTTAGGATGGAATTTCTATGTTTTTACGCTCCGATGCTCTTCTAATATAGACAACCAAAGTATATTATCTTGAATTATTACGAGAACAATCTGATTGTACTATACATACATTTCTTCCTTTTGTCTTAGAATGCATTCAATTGAGAAAATATGAAGATACTCTACCATTCAGCTGTGCACCAAGGGCGAGCGCTCGCGATGTCCACGTCGGACTAACTAGAAGACAAAGAGATTCACTTCATCGACAAGAAAGAGCAAAAGAGATTGGCCAGCGACGACAAGAGAAGCGGCCCCGGTCCTCATCCCCCGATTCTCTCCCTCTCCCTTTCCCTCGTCCGCCGCCGCCGCCGCCGCCACCGGCGCCCTCCCCGCAGCCGCCGCCACCACCGGCATACAGGTGTGGCGCCCGGTCCTACCGTCCGCTGCCGGAGACCGTCGCCCTCGCCCGCTGCCGGCCTACCCCTCCACTACATCGCCTTGGCCCCAACGCCCGACGCCACACGGTTGCCCTCCACTAGATCGACACCGCCCATCTCCACTGCTCGCTCCTGCACTGGATCGACGCCGGCGATCACTGCTGCTCACCATGCTCGGATCTGGTCTCACGGCCCCCTCTACGCACCGATCCAGTCTCCGCACGAGACCCGGCCCTCTACCCGGCTCGCCGCGGAGGACCTACGCCTCACCGGGGATGCCACGGGGAGGGCATTGGAACAGCTCCCATCCAGGGTCGCCGCTGCCGCCGTGCTGCGTGGGAAGGGCGCGGCTGAGTTCGACGAGGAGGCGCGGACCAAGGTTATGACTGATACTCCACTCAACTATCCGGTATAAATTGGTAATCTCACTGACGCTGTGAGATTGGATTGGTGTTCCTTTTTCTGCACATGATTGTTCCACTTGTGATTTATCTTATATGAATTGCTACTTGACACCCTTGTCCCTTGATATGATGATTCGAGGGTGGATTTCATGTACAAGACGCTCAAGAGAAATTTAAATAAGGCTGTTACGTTTTAGCATACTATATGATTCGAGGGTGGATTTCATGTATAAGACGCTGGCTGTTACGTTTTAGCATACTATACAAGCCTTCCCGTACAATGGTGCAATATTGTCATGTGATATGTACTGATGTAAGGACCCTTATCTTCAGTGCCATTCGGAGTAACAGTCCTCAATGCAACAGCACTTTGTTGAACCTGTTTTTGGCGTTTCTTCTGTCAGATATCTGTATGATTTAAGTACATATAGAAGTTATTAATTACACGTTCATTGTGGTCGACCGACTGTCTCTCTCTTCTACAATTGGAAATCTGTTATGTTCTGATGAGACGCTATTGTATGACTGCAATATGTAACTGGTGATGTTTTCTGTCTCACAGTTAAACTTTGTTTCATATTTCAGACAATCTATATCGGGATTTATAGCATATGCTCTATGTGTAGCTGATGAGACTTTGACAGATGCAAATTGGTTGGCTTCGGAAAATGAGAAGAAGGAAAGAATGGTACCAATTGCTTTTGGTGGAAGCTCTTTTCCTGTTTTGTGTTTTTGCCGAGTCGCTGGATCTGATTAGAGCTTTTATCAGGGTGTTTCAATTGGTGATGGT
>NC_057795.1:66575506-66592249 GCF_018294505.1 Triticum aestivum | reverse complement strand
GGGTTAGAGACCGATCGACTAGTATATGTGTGGGGAAGGAGAGAGACCTAGCTATGTATTGAGGGAGATCGATCGACATCCATGGATATGTGTAGCAGAGGAATAAGGTTGGGAATAAGACAAAGGTAGAGCGTCGGAGGGTTGGTGGTGGAGTGGCGTCTCACATATGGTGGGAGAGGCCTGCTAAACAAACGGAGGGTATGAGTGCAATATCAATAAGAGAGGGTGGGGGATGTCTATCTGTCTATGCACGTGCATGTGAGAGATGGGTCGGGAGGTATTCAAGGATGATGAGGGGAGAAGATATGGTTGTGGTAAGCATGCGAACTACATAGGAAGATCAACCATCGTGTGTCCGAGAAAAGGAGAGACATAACTAGCGAGGTAAGTGTATCGGTTCTTGGTGAAAACGAATTATAGTCGACCTGGCTATATGTAGGGAGATCAGTTCATATACACGCCTGCATGTGTTAGAAGCAAATAAGGTCCGGAGAGGCAGACAGGGGGAGCGGGTGTTGCTAGGAGGTGGTGCAAGAGGCCTACCATGTCGAGGGGGGAGGAGTGTGCGAGCATGTGATAAATGAAAAGAGGGGTGGGAGTGCGCACCTGCGTGGAATTGTATTGGACATATGGGGGCATGGATGGTGAGAAGAGAAGAGGTGAAGTATATATGTGTTTGTTGTAGGCACACTTGGCTAGAGAGGTATATCGACCGGTGTGTGCCAGAAAGAAGGAGCCGGGGGCCTACACACACCGCTGGTGGACAACCTAAAGAGAAATAATGACCGCGCACGATGGAGGGGACACTAAGGGTGTGTGAGGGGGGCGGGCGTGTGCATGCACGATAGAAAGTTAGTGCTAGCTAGCTACAAATAGAAGAGGATCGTGAAGGTGTAAAAGACGAACAAATATCATAATTCATTATAAAAAAAGTGGATACGGATACTTGAAGAAGATATCATAATGTAGAACATTGATTATAATTTGGGCTAATGTGTGGCTTTTGCAACTCAGGTCTAAATACTTGTCATAATGTAGGGGGCGGGGCACTATACATTGTGTGATAAACACGGTGTACGTATGGAACATGGTTTAGATTATGAATATATAGTTAGTACATCAAATGTACTATTATTTGGAATCAACATCAAGTGTATTCAAAAAATAGAATTCGAGTTCATGTAGTACACATAGTTCATATCTATCTCTATAGTAATCATGTGGTGTGTTATTAAGGTAATACACGAATGATGGTTGAAGTTGGCAACAATCATGATTGTAGATTCTTATTGAAATAGAGAAACAAATTCAAATTTAGTTTGAATTGCAGCGGTAGTATAGACATTTGGAATGCACTAAAATGTTGGTATGAGTAGGTTACATGCATTATATAGCAAGCGAAAAAATTTAATCGGACATAACATGGATTCATACTCCCTCCTTCCATCTATATAGGGCGTAATGAGATTTTTAAGACCGCCTTTGACTATTGACAAGATTAATAGTACATGACATGCACAATGTGAAAATTATATCATTGAAAGAACCTTTTACAGACGAATTTAACGGTGTGCTTTGTGTAAGTTGCATGTCATATATCATTGCTCTAATATTTGGTCAAAGTTAGCATCGAAAAACGCATTAGGCCCTATATAGATGGAAGGAGGGAGTAGCTTTGAATAGCATTTGTATGGTAAAATGGGGCAAGACTCTCTCTTTGTGTGGTGTGAATAGTTCTATTTTTTCGTTTTCTTTTTGGTTGAGGGAAGTGTGAATTGATTTGGTACGTACAAGTACAATATTACTACACGTTAGGCTTGTCCCTAAAATTCAACCCGCGTCATGTTATATCTCGAAAATTCAGATATCATGCTCTCAAAACTGGTGCCTTCACAACCCGCGCCTTGCTATCCTGAAATTACAATGCGTGCGAAAACTCCCTCCAACTGCCAAATCACGACACGCGAAATCCCCCTTCTAACCCTGAGCCGAAAGGGCCGCTAGTTCAAATCGGTGGGGGGCACTTTTGTAACACACCCTACATTTTGGACAAACGCATCCCTAGGTCATGCTTCACCCCCTCCCATCGCCCCCTTTTCGCCATTCGAAATCCTAGGCCGCCATAACCTCTCCGCTCTAGCCGCGAAACCCCACCCTCCTCCGTCCGCCATGTCACCGCTACCCAGCCGGAGCCTCTTTGCCGATGACGTCGTCCACTGCAATAGCTCGATGTCCCTCGTCCACCTCCCCGGATGAGGATCCGTCGTCCATCTCGTTGTCCCGTCGGTTCAGCCGCCCCCTCCTCCACCTCCAAGGAGCTGCTCCGACGATCACCTCGTCTATCGCGGCTGCTCCATCCCCATAGCGTTGCCTTAACCTGCTCCACCGGAACCGCAGCATCCTCACCGACTCCTCGGACGAAGCCGAGGCCTACTCAGCGCCACCAAAGAGGTTGTACACTCATCGCATCGCACCTTCTCCTTAACTCGACCTCCCGGCGCCGACGGTGCTCCATCCCGCACCCCCATGGAGCGGCTACCTTGAAGCTGGCGCCGCGGGCGACATCTCCATGTTTGCTCTCCCTAGTGCGAGGCCCGTTCAGCAGCGGCGTCCATACCGGCCGGATCTGCTGCTGTTGCTTCGGCTCTCGCTTGCTCGCTCGCGCTCGCGCTCCTGCTCCTGCTCTGGCTCTCGCTCGATCGCTCGCTCGCCCAGCTGCTGCTGCTTCTCTCCCCCTCGCTCGTGTTGCTGATCTGCTCTGATTAAGCCACACTTCAGTCGACTGAATTGACTTTTGGGTCAGTCGATTTTCAGGGGTTGGGGGGGCTCACCGGAGTTAAGGAAGAACCATCCGCAGCAGGGACGGGGGCTCGCGGGAGAGGTACCCTACTATCTATCTTAGTGTTCAGGGTGGGGGCGGGGACCTAGAGGGCTGGCCGGGGCGGCGGTGGCGAGTTGTTTCGGGACAGCGAGGCGGCGCTGGGGCCGGCGGTTTGGCCGGTGGTGGCTGGCAGCTCAGGGGGTGCAGGTTGAAGATGAACTGCAGGCCCTCCCTAAACTACATGTCAAGTGCCTCTCTGCTACCATTGCATTTAGTTTCGACAGTAGCATTTAGATTCCACAGTTAATTTCAGTTTCGACAGTTAAGTTCAGAGTCAACAATTTTTACCTCATCTGTTGTAGTTAGGTGGTTTTTGGTGATGTTAATTTTACATCCATTTTACATCATCTATTGGAGATGCTATTAGAATCCCACTTGAGATTGACGATGTCCGTCTTGTGCTGCTTCAGCCTTGACGTCTTACGACAGAATGATCCATCACAATAGAGCAGTGCCCTGGACGCCGGCTACAGATTCCTCAGATCTTCCCCCACACCTCCGGCAGCCACCTCTGCCTCAACTGCTTCAGCGACCAACCCAATGATGCTGAGGTCGACACGGCTACGGCAAAGAGGTTGTACACTTATTGCATCACTTATTACTATAGATTCATGTTGATCCATTAGGGCTATTTTGGTTCAACGGAAAAATGTAGCAATAGGGAATTTTCCAATGGCACTCTACTATTCAATTATTCATGCATTTTGTTGAATGGAATGAAGCAAAACATCCACCTGGACCTACTTTTCAAATCCTATGCATGAAAACAAGAACAAGTGCATTAGTGCCAGAATAACATTCTAACTGTACACGCTTTCATATGGTTTCACTTTATTTTGGCCATGTTTCTTTGCATTCCTCTGCTCTTCCAATTCCTGTAAACCAAACACCCAAGTTGACAGAAATCCTATGTTTACAAATGATCTGTTTACCATGTGCATTTTCCTATCCTATTCCGGTGTTTTTCCTATCCCTGCGTTTTAAGAATCATGCAAGCTAAATGAGCCCTTACAGAATTACTTCAGTGACAGGTACGTGTCGAAGGGAACTTTGTGTGGTTTGTCTTGCTCCTGCTGCAACGTCGTCCACCTCACCTGAGCTGCTCCATCGATAGAAGTATCCACCAAACCAGACATCACGACTCCTGATCGTCTTTCGCCGCCTCAGATCTCCTTCCCTGTCACCTGCACCCACCGCAATGGCATCACCATCATCGACTCAGCAGATGAACCTGAGGAGTACATGGGTCCACAAGAAAGGTCGCACTCTTTTGTTTCTGCTTATGTTATGCATTGCTTAAACTTACCTGCTATTTTATCGTCCTGTTCAGCTCTTGGGCTCCCAAGTCAGGTCCAAATTAATGTTCAAACTTGAATTCTAAATTAGTTGTGGGGAAACATATCGAGGCAGCAATGAATAGTATGTCTTTCTAATATCTGGTTCACCTAGGGTATGCCTATGTTGTTCATCCTGGGTGGGAAACAAATAGTAAAGCAATCATCATCTGTCTTTTTATTAATTTAAAGCAATCATCAGCCTGCTATCATTATTTTTGGATCCATCCACTGGTTGTTACCATCACTCTAAATTTCTGCATGCTCTCCTTACATAATCTCACCATATTTTTTTTGTATTCATGTCAGATATTGTACACAGTCATGCTGAACATGTAGAGAAAAAGAGATGAGTTTTGCGCGGCAATACAATGTCATGCAGACATCGCTCCATGGTGGGTTCAATGGCAAACCCTCCCCACCCCTCTCTAGATTGTATTCCAGAGGAAGATATCTGTTCTGAGGCAGATTCAGACGCCGCTGACCACTCCTATTTACCCCCCAAGGTGTTTGCTCTACCTTGGCATGATGATGTTAGTCATATCATGCATATGTTGCCTTGCAGTGCCTACTTTTGACATCATATATGTCATCTGCTTAGTTTAGACATGTTCTATAATGCCACCTATTTAGTTTCTATATCATATATAGGAATTATGCAGTCTCATGTCTTTTAGCCAGCCATAATATATGTGAAATGTGCAATGCCATCCTGTTTAACCAGGCATTATATATTGGAATGATATCTTGCCCATCCTTTTCTTCATTACATTTCCATTTGTCGACAATGTTTGTACATTAAACTACTCTTCCTGTGAATCAGCCATTTGGGTGGGAGATGGAAAAATCTGGAGTGAAAACAAGGCCTTCAGAGCAGACATTGCTACCTATCAAAGTAGATCTCTTGTTGGGTCCCGATAGCTCCTCAGAGATGGATTCCGAGACAGATGACCAGTCCTATTCCCCCACTGAGGTGTATGCTCTAACTTGGGTTATACTGCTCATATCATGCATACGGTGTCTTGCATTGCATAGTTTAGACATCATATACACAATATTCAACACCATGTTCTTAGTTCAGACATCATATCGAATGCCCTTTGTTTAGCATATAAATCACATGTGTGAATTAAATGATGCGATCCTGATTACTTAGATAACATGTAGGTGAATTATGTCATGCGATCCTGTTCAGTTATTCATCATATCTTTGAATTATGTTATGCTATGCTATCCAGTTTCACTAGTAGAAAAAGGGTCAAATGTGAGACACATTAGTCCCGGTTTGTAACAGCTAGCCGGGAGGAGCTCTTTAGTACCTGTAACGCCCCGGATCCGATGCGCCAGGTGTCTGCCAGTTATTCGCCGCCGTTGCCATGTCATTTGCTTGCGTGTTGCATTTTATCATGTCATCATGTGCATTTCATTTTGCATACGTGTTTGTTTCATGCATCCGAGCATTTTCCCCATTGTCCGTTTTGCAATCCGGCACTCCTATGCCCTCCGGCGTTCCCCTTTCGTCTCTCATTGTGAGCGGGTGTTAAACTTTCTCGGAATGGCCCGAGGTTTGCCAAGCGGCCTTGGTATAGCACCGGTAGACCGCCTGTCAAGTTTTGTGTCATTTGGAGTCCGTTTGGTACTCCAACGGTTAACCGGGTAACCGTAAAGCCCCTCTCTCTTTGCAGCCCAACACCCCTTCCAAAGTAGCCCAAAACCCATCTAACTCCTTTCCATGCTCTCGGCCGTTCGATCACGATCGCATGGCCGAAAACCGTGCCTCATTTGGGCTCTCCTAGCTCCCTCTACCTATAAAACTAGACCTCCCCCGAAATTCACGGATGAATTCGCAGACGAAACCCTAGCCCCGCTCCCCTCGCGCGCCGGACATGTCCAGCCCCGCCGGACACGTCCAACTTCCACCTCACTCGGACCAATCAGGTCGCGCCACGTCAGCCCCGCCGCCGCTCCCCTCCACTCACGTTGCGCCACGTCACCGCCACCAGCGCCCGTCGCCGCTGCCGCCTGGGGCCCAGATCCGGCCCGCCCCAGGGCCGAACCGGGCCTCGCCGGGCCCGTAGCCGCCGCCGCCTCCTCCCGTCATTCGCGCCGCGCCGCCGTGCTTCCTTGCCGCCGGCGACCTCCCAG
This sequence comes from Triticum aestivum, assembly GCF_018294505.1. Lineage (NCBI taxonomy): Eukaryota > Viridiplantae > Streptophyta > Magnoliopsida > Poales > Poaceae > Triticum > Triticum aestivum. The sequence goes on along the minus strand of NC_057795.1, from coordinate 66,585,889 downwards.
GTCGCGCCGCCCCTCGCCTCCTCTCTCCCTCGATCTCTCCTCGCCCCGCCTGAGTTCGTTCTCACCTGCAGGTGCTCCGCCGCCGCCGGAGCTCTTCAGGTCGCCGCCGTGCCTCCTCCGGCCGGATCCGCCGAATCCGACCACGTGTGCGCCGTTCCCGACCCCCCCGCGCGGGCCCTCGCCGGAGCTGCTCCCTCCGCCCGCGCTGGGATCCTTGCCGCCGCCCCCGCGCCTGCCTCCCTCGATCCAGTCGGGATCGAGGAGAGGGACGACCGCTGCCTCGTGGGCCCCGCTCCGGCCCAGTCGGCCTCGCAGGCCCAACCCAAGTCGGTCCGCCTCTCCTTCCTCTCTGGGCCAGGCCCGCTAGGTGAGCAGACCCCCTAAACCTCGCCCGTGCGAAGTATTGCTACGTTGCGCCCGTTCTGTTTTTTTTCATAAAACTGCTAAGTCCCTAAATTCAGTAATTTTCATGCCATGTTCGACGCATCATATCTTTGCATCCATAGCTCCGTTTTGCGCATGTAAGATGTCAAATTGTTCGTCTCAACGAGTACATCATTTCGTTCCATTGCATCATTTACATTTGAGGTCATCTTGATGCCTTAATCATCGTTGTAATAGTGCTTCATGATTTTTTCTGCTGTCTGTTTTCAGAACGAGCTCTTTCGTCATTTTTGCCATGATTGATGTGTGCATCCTATGAGGTTGATGTCTTCATGTATTTTGAACTATGCTATGTCTTCTTTACAGAGGTGCTTACCATGTATTTTTGTGATCAATGTGGTGACTAGCACAAGCATGCAAACTAGGCATCGTGATGTTACTGATTTTAGTCCCTGTTCTGCTGTTATTTTCATGCCATGTCAACTTGATGCTACAGAGATATCCATGCATATTTTGAGATACTTCAGTAAGGGTGTTTTGAACATGTGGTTATTGTCTATCCATTCATGCCTCTGGTTACAATTATGGAGCAGTCTAGCATGTTATTTGAGCGCTCTACTTTTGCTTCAAAATGTTTCCTGGCAGATTGTTTACATGTTATTCAATTTGGCCAAGGTTGCTATAGTTCATCCTTGCATGCTATGGCCTTGTTCTTGACTTGGTTTGTTTCACAAACATGTCTTATTGATGATGCTATGCTTATCTTGTCATGCAATGACTTGTGGTGAGTGATTCAAGCTTGTTAAGTAGGGTACATGATGTTGCTGTTTTGCTAGGCTGAATCTGTTATTTCGCGATGCTATATAAACATGTTGCTACTAATCATTTTATGCATAATATGGAGATGATCATTAAACATGTTTTGATCTACATGTCATCCTCTAACCATACATGCCCCTGGTTGCATTTATAGGTTGCTGTAGCTTGTTGTAAGCTTGCTCTAAAGTTGCTTCATAATGTTGCTGTCAGCCTGTTTACATTAAGTTCAATTGTTACCATGTGTTTTGCTAGTGTTCCATGCACCCTATGACCTTGCTATTGCCATGCTTAGCTTCACAAATATGCCTTCTTACTGTTGGTTGCCTTGCCATGCCATGTATTGCTATGTAGTGAGTTGCACAAGCTCATTTACATGCCTTCATAATTCTGTTCCTGCCATGTATGAATCTGTATAATAACTTGCTATGTTTACGTGGGAGCCATCATATTTTCTGATCCTTTTTGGCTTATGGTCAGTAAGGGACTCTTGTTCTATGCTTTGAGTAGAATCATGCCATGCCTTTGTTTGCCATTATAAGTTCCTGTAACATGTTGTTTGATAGCTCTAAACATTGCATCGTGATGTTATTTTCCGCAAAGTCTGAAATTGTTATAACTTGCAATTTTACCATGTGTGTTTGAGCATGTTCTAGTAGTTTCTGGAGATAGCTCAGTGTTCATGTTTTGTTGTGCTTTACCTGTACATCATGTCCATGCCTTTTGTTATCATGTTGGGGTGCTGTAGCATGTTGTTTTGATGCTTGCAATATGCCTAGTTGCTGTTTTGGACAGCTTGTCCTTTAAACTTGTATAGAGTGCATGTGTTGAACCGTTGCTCCGTTTTGAGTGTGCTCTATATGAAACTTGCTTGATTTTGCATGTAGTTTCATATTATCATGTTGCATTCATGTTTTGAGGTGTTTTCTTGATGTTTGGGTGCATTTTGCATCAATGTCATGTTTAACTTGTTTTGCTCATATCTTCTAGGCCGTAGCTCCGAACTAAATGAACTTTATATGTAACTTGAGTAGAACCTCGTGTAGATCATCTTGGTGCATCTTAACTTGCTGTTTAACAACTTGAACATAAGTTGTATTCAGATCTAGACCAATTTCGAAATTTGCATATGAGGACTTACCAGAATTGTTATACGTTGTTCCCGGCCTCATTTAAACTTGCCTTGATGTGTTGCTCTTGTTTGCATCATCTCTTGCCATGAGTAGCTTCATGTAGCCTTGTAATGCATCATGCTTGTTGTCCATCACGCCTTGTTCATGTGTGGTGTGTTTACCATGTTGTGTGCTTCTTCTCGATAGTTCCCGTTTCGTTGCGATCGTGAGGATTCGTTCGTCTACGCTTGGTTCGTCTTTGTGGCTTCATCTTCTTCATGGACTCGTTCTTCTTCCTGGCAGGATTTCAGGAAAGATGACCGCTACCCTGGATCTCACTACTATCATTGCTATGCTAGTTGCTTCGTTCTATCGCTATGCTGTGTTACCTATCACCTGTTTATCAAGCCATCCCATATTGCCATGAACCTCTAACCTTTGACACCTTTCCTATGCAAACCGTTGCTTGGCTATGTTACTGCTTTTGCTCAGCCCCTCTTATAGCGTTGCTAGTTGCAGGTGAAGTTGAAGATTTCTCCATGGTGGACAGGATTTTGGTTTGGATATCACAATATCTCTTATATTATTAATGCATCTATATACTTGGTAAAGGGTGGAAGACTCGGCCTTTTGCCTGGTGTTTTGTTCCACTCTTGCCGCCCTAGTTTCCTTCATACCGGTGTTATGTTCCCGGATATTGCGTTCCTTACGCGGTCGGGTGATTTATGGGACCCCCTTGACAGTTCGCTTTGAATAAAACTCCTCCAGCAAGGCCCAACCTTGGTTTTACCATTTGCCTCACCTAGCCCTTTTTTTCCCTTGGGAGTCACGCTCTCGAGGGTCATCTTTATTTTATCCCCCCCCCCCCGGCCAGTGCTCGTCGTGAGTGTTGGTCCAACCTGTCAGCCGCCGGTGGCCACCAGGGGCAACTCTGGGCTGGCCTGCCGGGAAGTTTGGACAATCTGGTGTGCCCTGAGAACGAGATATGTGCAGCTCCTATCGGGATTTGTCGGCACAGCGGGAGGCTTTGCTGGTCTTGTTTTACCATTGTCGAAATGTCTTGTAAACCAGGATTCCGAGTCTGATCGGGTCTTCCTGGGAGAAGGTCTATTCCTTCGTTGGTCGCGAGAGCTTGTCATGGGCTAAGTTGGGACACCCGTGCAGGGTATATTCTTTCGAAAGCCGTGCCTGCGGTTATAGGCAGATGGGAATTTGTTAATGTCCGGTTGTAGATAACTTGACACCAGATCCGAATTAAAACGCATCAACCGCGTGTGTAGCCGTGATGGTCTCTTTTCGGCGGAGTCTGGGAAGTGAACACGACTTTGGGTTATGTTTGACGTAAGTAGGAGTTCAAGATCACTTCTTGATCATTGCTAGTTTCACGACCGCTCCGCTTGCTCTCTTCTCGCTCTTATATGTGTATGTTAGCCACCATATATGCTTAGTCGCTGCTGCAGCCTCACCACTTTACCCCTTCCTTTCCTATTAAGCTTTGCTAGTCTTGATACCCATTGTAATGGGATTGCTGAGTCCTCGTGGCTCACAGATTACTACAACAACAGTTGCAGGTACAGGTTACTCGATGATCATGACACGAGAGCGATGCTTGCTTGTGTTGAGTTCTTCTTCTGCTTCGATCAGGGGATAGGTTCCAGGTCGGCAGCCTGGGCTAGCAGGGTGGATGTCGTTTGAGTTTCTATTTGTGTTTCATCCATAGTCAGATGATGCTCTGATGTATGATGATGATGTATTCATGTGGCATTGTATGCCTTATGTATGTATCCCCATCTATTATGTAATGTTGATGTAATGATATCCACCTTGCAAAAGCGTTTCAATATGTGGGTCTATCCTTGGTGGGACCTTCGAGTTCCTTTTGGATAGGGTCGCATATTGGGCGTGACAGTACCGGTTCGTGGCAAACCTTTAGCATCGGTTCATGCCACGAACCAGTACTAATGAGAGTGGTGGCAGGATGTTGTCAGAGTGGGGCCCTTCCAGCACCTTTAGTACCGGTTCGTGGCACGAACCGGTACTAAAGGTCGTCCTATATAAATCCTTCGTCCACCCGCACTCTGTTCTTCCCCCTTTCCCCTCTCCCTCTCCTCTGTTCTTCCCTTCTTCCTCTCGAGTTCATCACAAAATTTGCCCCAAATTTGTCAAGATTTGCGGGCCCTCATCCATTCAAATGATCACCAAGGTTAGCAACTTTGTCCTTTCATCTCTCATTGCTAGATTAGCTCTTGCATTGGTTTATATAGTGATTAATTCTGGGTTTTAGTAATTTGGGAGGAATTATATGTGGTAGTATTTGATTTATATGCAATTTGAGGTCAAAATAACACTTAGTTTGCATATGTAGGTGTGGTTTACTTAGTGCCTTCTAAATCTCCGTCGTAACCACCGTTGATCGCCCGCACCGTCCCGTCGCTGGCACCACCTTGTGGTGAGCCTCTTGTTCATGAAATTTTATATAAAAAATTGATGTTTATGTGATTTGGATATATAGTTACTCGTATAATAATTATCTTACCCGTACGTTGTTTGTTATACATAGTGCCATGGTTTTGATATCCGTCCCCGTCGGCCCTCGTCCTTGTTATGATTCGGATGTGGTATATTCTCTTTTAAAACTATTTGTTGCATTTCGTGTTTATGACAAATTATGCCCATCAAGTTGACATAGATATTTTTATCTAGGAGGTATGTGAACCGGAAATTCCAACCGACCCTATTGTCGAGAGGTTAAATTTAGTTGAAAGAGAAAACGAGTACTTGAAAGAAAAATTGAAAAGAATTGAGGGGGAGAAGATGGAATTGGAGTTGCATGTTGCCGATGTCGTCGATGATCACAAGATCAAGATGGAGAAAATGCGCTTGAAGATTAGATAGATTAGAAAATATGCCATCGATAGTGAGGCTTGGTATCATTATGCTATTGGATCAATTGTTACCTTAGTTGCGATCTTGATCGCATTTGTTGTTGCATTTAAATGCTTTAGCTAGAGAGTTATTTGTTTGTTGCATTTAAGTGTTGTATGAACTTTATGTATGAACTTGTATTAATTTGGTCTATTCGGTGTTGTGTAATGAAGATGAGCCGGCAATGGATGTACGATGACCGATGCTCTCCCCAGTTTGTTGAGGGCGTGCATACTTTTCTGCTTGTGGCTGAGGCAAACAAGCGGGCGGATGGTTTTATGCCTTGTCCATGTGCTGGCTGTAAGAATGGTCGCAATTACTCTACGTCAAGAACCATTCACGTGCAGCTGTTTGAGTCTGGTTTCATGCCCCACTATAATGTTTGGACCAAGCACGGAGAAAGAGGGGTTATGATGGAAGACAATGAAGAAGAAGAGGACGACGACAACTATCCTGGCCATGGGTTCCCTGAATACCATGATACAACAATGGGGGAAGAAGTTGAGCCGGTAATGCGGGAAGAAGCTGAGCCGGCAATGCGGGAAGAAGCTGAAGAAGAGGCATCAGATGAGCCCGTTGATGATCTAGGTCGGGCCATTGCTGATGCAAAGAAAAACTGCGCAAGTGATTTGGAGAAGAAGAAGTTGCAGCGCATGTTAGAGGATCACAAAAAATTGTTGTACCCAAATTGCATAGGTGACAAGAAAAAGCTGGGCACCACACTGGAATTGCTGCAATGGAAGGCAGAGAATGGTGTATCTGACAAGGGATTTGGAAAGTTGCTGGTAATGATAAAGGATATGCTTCCAAAGGACAATGAATTTCCCGAGACTACGTACGAAGCAAAGAAGGTTGTCTGCCCTCTAGGGTTAGAGGTGCAGAAGATACATGCATGCCCTAATGATTGCATCCTCTACCGCGGTGAGTACGAGGATTTGAACGCTTGCCCGGTATGTGGTGCATTGCGCTATAAGATCAGCCGTGATGAGCATGGTGATGTCAAGGGCGAGCGCCCGAGGAAGAAGATTCCTGCCAAGGTGATGTGATATTCTCCTATAATACCACGGTTGAATCGTTTGTTCCAAAACAAAGAGCATGCCAACGCGATCCGATGGCACAGAGAAGACCGTAAGAAAGACGAAAAGTTGAGAGTACCAGCTGACGGGTCGCAGTGGAGAAAAATCGAAAGAAAGTACGGGAAGGAGTTTGCAGATGACGCAAGGAGCGTATGGTTTGGTCTAAGCGCAGATGGCATTAATCCTTTTGGGGAGCAGAGAAGCAACCATAGCACCTGGCCTGTGACTCTATGTTTGTATAACCTTCCTCCTTGGTTGTGCATGAAGCGGAAGTTCATTATGATGCCAGTGCTCATCCAAGGCCCTAAGCAACCCGGCAACGACATTGATGTGTACCTAAGGCCATTAGTTGAAGAACTCTTACAACTATGGAATGGAACAGGTGTACGTGCGTGGGATGAGCACATGGGGGAAGAATTTGACCTAAAGGCGTTGCTGTTCGTGACAATCAATGATTGGCCTGCTCTCAGTAACCTTTCAGGACAGACAAACAAGGGATACCGCGGATGCACGCACTGTTTGGATGATACCGACAGTATATATTTGAATAGTTGTAAGAAGAATGTGTACCTGGGACATCGTCGATTTTTTCCGAGCAGGCATCCCGTAAGAAAGAAAGGCAAGCATTTCAAAGGTGAGGTGGATCACCGGACGAAGCCTCGCCACCGTACTGGTGCTGATGTACATGATATGGTCAAGGATTTGAAGGTGATATTTGGAAAGGGTCCTGGCGGACAACCTGTTCCAAAGGATGCTGACGGACGCGCACCCATGTGGAAGAAGAAATCTATATTTTGGGACCTGCCATATTGGAAAGACCAAGAGGTCCGCTCCGCAATCGACGTGATGCATGTGACGAAGAATCTTTGCGTGACCCTGCTTGGCTTCTTGGGCGTGTATGGGAAGACAAAAGATACACCTGAGGCACGGGAGGACCAGCAACGTATGCACGGAGAAGACGGCGTACATCAGGGTCATGCAAGCTACGCTCTTACCAAAGAAGAGAAGGAAATCTTCTTTGAATGCCTGCTCAGTATTAAGGTATCGTCTGGCTTCTCGTCGAATATAAAGGGAATAATAAACATGGCAGAGAAAAAGTTCCAGAACCTAAAGTCTCATGACTGCCACGTGATTATGACGCAACTGCTTCCGGTTGCATTGAGGGGGCTTCTACCGGAAAACGTTTGATTAGCCATTGTGAAGCTATGTGCATTTCTCAATGCAATCTCTCAGAAGGTAATCGATCCAGAAATCATACCAAGGTTACAGAATGATTTGGTGCAATGTCTTGTCAGTTTCGAGTTGGTGTTCCCACCATCCTTCTTCAACATCATGACGCACGTCCTAGTTCACCTATGCGAAGAGATTAACGTTTTGGGTCCTATATTTCTACACAATATGTTCCCCTTTGAGAGGTTCATGGGAGTCTTAAAGAAATACGTTCATAACTGTGCTAGGCCAGAAGGAAGCATCTCCAAGGGCCATCAAAATGAGGAGGTCATTGAGTTTTGTATTGACTTTATTCCTGACCTTAAGCCGATTGGTGTTCCTGAATCGCGGCATAAGGGCAGACTGGATGGAAAAGGCACGCTAGGAGGGGAACAAATAATATGTATGGACGGACATTCTCTCACTGAAGCACACTACACAGTTCTACAGAATTCCGCCTTGGTGGCTTCGTATATGGATGAACATAAGAATTTGCTATGCTCCAAACACCCGGAGCGGTCTGATGACTGGATTACACGTGAACAAACCAGGAGTTTCGCCAGCTGGTTGCAGACACATACCATGCATGACACCTCTATTGAAGATGACCTGTACTTGCTGTCCCAGTTACCATCTTCGAATATAATGACTTTCAAAGGGTACGAGATAAATGGTAATACATTTTACACGATCGCCCAAGATAAGAAGAGCACCAACCAAAACAGTGGTGTCCGCTTTGATGCAGAAACCAAGACAGGAAAGGAAACATATTATGGTTATATGCAGGACATATGGGAACTTGACTATCGACGTGGTTTAAAGGTCCCTTTGTTTCGGTGCAAATGGGTCAATATGACACGAGGCGGGGTAACGGAAGACCCACAGTGCGGAATGACAACAGTGGATCTCAACAATCTTGCGTATGAAGACGAACCATTCGTCCTAGCCAATGATGTGGCACAGGTTTTCTATGTGAAGGACATGTCTACCAAGCCAAGAAAAAGAAAAGATAAGGAAGCGAATGCATCGTACAATGAGCCAAAGCGGCACATAGTTCTTTCTGGGAAGAGAAACATCATGGGAGTGGATGACAAGACAGACAAGTCAGAAGATTATGAAAAGTTTGATGAAATTACTCCATTCACAGTGAATATTGACCCGAGCATCCCGTTAAATGATGAAGATTTTCCATGGTTACGGCGCAAAGGGACACACGCGAAGAAAAAGTTTCACACCCAAAGATCTGGGATGTGATCGGCTTCACTGGCTATCATCACTTTCTTCTGTGTTTCGCACCGAGAGGGGAATCTCTATAATAGTTAGGGTAGTAATGTGTTTTGGCATTTGAAACGCGAAGAAATTTTATGTGCAAACAAATTCACACTAATTTCAAATAATTCAAAATTTAAACTATTCAAATTTGAAAACTACGGGCACTAACAGAAAGTTTGTAATTTTTTGTACCTAAAGAGGCTGTGTCAGCCTCCGGTCAGTCTATGGCCCCACCATCACCATTTAGTGCCGGTTCGTACCACGAACCGGTACTAATGAGGTTGTGTCAGGTAAGGCTGGGGCCCCACGAGCACCTTTAGTACCGGTTCATGGAGGAACCAGACGTAAGCTGTTTTTTAGTCCCACCTCGCGAAGTGAGAGGGACTATGAGCGGTTTATAAGCCCTGAGTGCAGAGACGATGAAGAAGAGGAGCAATGCTCACGTTGCTTACCGTCAAGCCTTCAGGAATACGGTAGACTGCACGGAGCTATGCGCAGTGCAGTTTACACTATTCCGAAAGGCTTGAAGCAAATTAACGAGCATTGCACCTCTTTTTTATTTTTAATAACTTATTACAACTCCGGACTTCTTCTGTTATGGCAAAAACTAATTGCACGTCGACATTTTTTTTTAAGTTATAACTCCAGACTTTGACCATCAAGTTTTGCAGAAAAGAAAAAATAGCAGAAAAGAAAGAAAAACTATAGATGAAAAGAAAAAAACTATATAAAAAACTACTCAAAAATAAATAGAAGAAAATAAATATAGCAGAAAAGAAAAAACTACTCAAAAATAAATAGAAGAAAAAATAAAGCAGAAAATAAAAAAAATTATATTTGCTATTTTTCAATCGTTTACAAAATGACCGTGAAATTGAAAATCACTACAAAATGAACTCTGAAAATGTTGAATTTTGGCAAACTAGATGAAAAACTACTCACAAATAAATAGAAGAAAATAAATATAACAGAAAAGAAAAAACTATACAAAAAACTACGCAAAAATAAATAGAAGAAAATAAAGCAGAAAAGAAAAAACTATAAAAAAATGGGGCGCTGCCCTGTGGGCCTGATAGGCCACATGTGTGTAATTACAGGCCTTAAAGGCCCAGCAGACTCATAGGGCAGCGCGCAGAGTTTAGGCCCACAAGCCTGCTATACAGAGGAGTTCGAAGTGGTAGTCGCGGCTGGGTTTATAAACCAGTGCGGCTGCCCTTCGCCCGGCGAGGTGGGACTAAACTTTGGGGTGGCAGCGCGAGGCCTTTAGTACCGGTTGGAGACACCAACCGGTACTAAAGGGGGGGCCTTTAGTACCGGTTTGTGCCACCACCCGGTACTAAAGGGGGTCGCTTCCCGCCGCTTGGGCTGGCCAAACTGGCCTTTAGTACTGGTTGGTGGCTCCAACCGGTACTAAAGGTGCCTTCTATATATACAACACTTCGAAAATTTCATTCCCCCTCTGTTTCTTCCTCTGTTTACGTCGTCTCCGTCGCTGTCGCCGCCCCCATCCCCGTCGCCGCCCTCGTCTCCGTCGCCGCCCCCGTCCTCGTCGCCGCCCCCGTCCCCGTCGCCGCCCCGGGCCCGTCCCC
>NC_057795.1:66521276-66574899 GCF_018294505.1 Triticum aestivum | reverse complement strand
GGCCGTCGCCTCGCCGTCGCCGTCGCCCCGCTGTGAGATCTCCCCCTCTAACCCCTCTCCCTCGCCCCCAGCGGCCACCATGGGCGCCGCCCCTCCCCGAGCCCATACACACACACACACAAGCATGATGAACACACACACACACACATATATATATGTATGAATTAATGCATGTATATATTAGTATATACGTATTTTGTATGTTTAATTAGTTTAGATTATTTAGATTATTTTTTTTTTCACTATTATATATGTATGAATGCATGTTAGATGGATATAATTAGTGTTTAATTAGTATGGAACTTTTTTATATAATGTTGTTTTTCAGTTTTTTAATGGATGTATAGAAGTTGTGTTTTCTGTTTTTAGTGTTAGATGCTTAATTAGTATGAAATAGTATATAGATTTTTGAAATAGTAGAAATGTTAGAAATTTTAGTTATCAAAATCCAATCATTAAAAAAATATTACTTTTTGCGGGCATATAGCTAGTATTTGTTCTCGACGATGCCCGGCCCGCATCCTCGCCGTCCACCCGTCCGCGACGATGTCCAGCCGACCCATGTCCGGGACTGGGCTCCGCCGGGCTGGCACTGGGAGGTGCTGCCTGGAGGGGCGCGCCGCTTGATGAGGAACCCGGCCCCGGGTCCCGTCGTCGACCCTGATCTCGTTTGGTGGCATTCGCGTGGGCCAGTTTCGGTGCGGAGGGACCTGGTCCCGCCGGAGGTGGTACGTCGCCGTGTGAGGGAGGAGGACGAGCACGTCCATCGCTACATGGTTGCGTTAGAGGGCGGCAGGTTCTCCAATACCTGGCAGTATCTTCGGGGATCTCACTTCAGCTATGATCCTGTGAGGGTTCCTTCTCTTTGGGTGTCCACCGCCCGCGCCGCAGGAACCGCGAGTGTCCTAGATTCTTCTGTAGTATTCGATCTTTAATTAGCTAGCCAGTGATGTACTATTCAATATTATATATTATTCGAGACGATGTATTCGAGATTATATCTATTATTCTAGACGAAGTATTCGAGATTATATCTATTATTCGAGACGATGTAATTTGAATACTAAATTGTTTTATATTTCTTTTGAATTAGTTAAATAAAAGCTATGGCAGACAATACCGACAGAGAGGGAGAACAGACCATGTTCGATATGATACGCGGGCTAGATGATGATCAGAATGAAGAAGATTATGACGGCTCCGAATTTCTAAACAACACCGGAGAGGGTGATATGATATTCGATCGCGACGACCGAATTGATGAAGTCATGAACTACGATTATGACGATGACGAAGAACATGTTGATCCTGAAACAACAAAGACCGGCGAGGTATATATATTTATATAAGCAGGTATCTGGTGATCATCACATGTTTTAAATGACTTGAAGATATATTAACGAATCGATCTTTGATCTTTCAGCCATCCGGATCGAGCAAATCTTCAGGCAAAAGGACGAAACGAGGCCCGAACAAAAAGTTGAAGGAGGGCGTAAAGTACAATATCGAGGCAGTCAGACCTAATGGCGAACCATTAGCGCCTAAGAAGATTGCAGACAAGTTCGTTCGTCAGTGCGGAGTTCTTGTGAAGGACCAACTCCCGATCTCCCTTCAAGAATGGAGAGAGCCAGCAAAAGACAAAAGACAAAAAGGCAAAGAGGACGCTGCTCCACGTCCAGATGTTACTTTTGTCGACAAGAATCAAAAAGATCTGCTTTGGGATACTCTCATGGAACATTTCACCCTACCAGATCATTTCACAGAAGCAGATGTGCAGAAAGTCAAGGACGCTGCTCTTAGGAAGATGGCGGTTGCATTCAAGAACCACAAGAATCGTGAATGGGACAAGTACATCAAGGGAGGAAGGAAGACTCCAGTATTCGAGGGAACACTAGAGAACCAACGTGCTCATTGGGACGATTTCATGAAATTCAAGGATTCAGAATTAGCTAAGGAACGGTCGAGTATAAACAAGAAGAATGCCGAAAAAAAGGATAAGTTCCATAAGCTGGGGCCAGGTGGCTATGCGGTGGCAATGCCTAAGTGGGATAAGTCTGAGAAATAGATGGAGGATGCAGGTGCCACTCTGGTTACTAAGAGCTGGCCCCCCAGGGTCAGGACTTGGTTCTATGCGCATGGGGGGAGTTGGACCCGAAGACAGGCAATGTTTCGATGAGGGCAAGTCTGAAGGGAGCCGACGATGCGATACTTGTTGCAATAGAAGAGGCACGATCGGGGGTGTTCCAGCCCAACAGAGAGAACGACGAGCTTACGCGTGCCCTGGGAAATCCTGAACACCCGGGAAGAACACAAGGCAAGGGCGCTATTCCATGGTATGAGGGGTTTTCAGACTGAACACCGACTACAGAACCCGTGCGAGAAAGAAGATTGCGGAGGAGAAGAATAGGAAGATGGAGGAGGAGCAGAGGAAGCGGGACTATGAACGCATTCAAGGCCTAGAAGCAAGTCAAGCGGAATTGGTAGTCAAATTCCAGCGGCAGCAGGAGCAGATCGACTCACTTACCCAGCAAAGGGGGTCTCAGCAGCTGCAGCAGCTAGCGAATGATCCAGCAATGGATAGCACCGCCCCATCCATGCCGAGAAGCAGCGTGGGTTCCACCCCGGATGACGCAATGCTGGGTAGATACCCCGTGGATGACATCATGGAGAACACTAGCTGCGAGCTACACGTCAAAATGAAGAACATATCCATGAAGGTGGCGGACGCCGTTGCTTTTACGAATCCCCCCGAGGCAACCTTCCATTGCAACCCGATTCCAGCGGGCTATGCTCGTGTCTTGGTTGATGAGCTGGTGGACCCATATTCGGAGCTAGAGCTTGACATTCCTGGAGGTGACGACGAGCGCTTTCTCGGAGACGCCAACCATCATATCATCCTATGGAAAAAGGATTGCATCAGTTTTCGAAGGCCACCGACACCGCGTCAGCCGACTCCTCGTCAAAGGCCGCCACCGAGTCAGCAGTCTCCCGCTCCTGCAAGTCCACCAAGTCTGGCAAAGTGTCAGGCCACTCCTCCTCCAAGTCCGGCAAAGTGTCAGGCCACTCCTCCTCCTCCAAGTCCGCCACAGCGTCAGACGTCCACTCCTCCTCCAAGTCCGCACAACCTCAGGCGGCCACTCCTCCTCGTCCAACTCAGCCCCTTCAGCCGTCTCCGCCGCCTCAGCAATCGCAGAAGAGACACCCCGCAGCTATGGTACGTAGCGGTACGAGTCGAGGTAGTACAGGAAGTACAGGCGGAGGCAAGCGATATAAATATGGTCCAAGCCTCACGCCTCTTCTGCAGAGGGCTTATGACAGGTCCGAGGAGGAAATCGCAGCCATATCGAAGTCCGAGGTGGAAGCCCATTTTGCACCAAAACCGCCACCGCCGCCAAGGGAGAAAGTGCCTGAGGAAACGATTGACCACTTCATTCGTATGGCTCAACCACCAGCTCCCAAGCCTATTGACACAGACTATGAGCGCCACATCAGGAAGTTAAATCGAGCACGTCTACGTAAGGAGGCGAGCTCGGGATCGAGCAAACAAGAAGCAGCTGTCAAAAAATGCGGGAAAACCATTTCCCAGCTGGGAGAATAGGCGGCGCAATCGATCCCCTCGCTTGTTGTGCCAACAACACGTGACAGTACGCGCGCCCAATATTATTGTGGGCAAACAGTTTACGTTCCTGAGGTGGGCAATGTGGTAATAATGGAGGACCATATAATGCAGGCTGAAGTTCTCAAAATCACGGTTGGACAACTCCTCGAGATCGAGCCCATGCATGTGCTTAGAGAGGATGAAATAAAACGGAAATATGTCCGGGGCCAACCTTTGGTCGAGCCAGACAAGGTCAAGAACCTCCCAACGAGAATGTATGAATTGCATCAATGGTACATGAACATTACCAAGATTTCCGATTGATTGTCCCTTCAAGGAGGAGCATTACTTCCATGAGAAAGCTGTGTTCGTTGAGTATTCTGAACTGTTTCAGTTATACAATCAAGATGCACTCGACAAATCTATCGTCAGTTGCTATTGTTTGTAAGTGATTTCTTTCTGTAATTTAAGTCTCAAGCTAGCTGTAGTGATCCTTTTGATCAATCATTACATGTAATTATCCTCACTATATTCTTTTCTGTGGTATTATATGCAGGATGAAGATGTATGAAATGAGAAAAGGTGGACGCTTTGGCATTGGGTTCATTGACCCAAACACCGTTAATGAATACACATGGAAAATAAATCCACGTCATCAAAAGGCCGTAGAGGACAGCATGCTAGATTTCTTGAAGCGCCTCAAATACAATGAAGATATATTACTTCCTTACAACTTCCAGTGAGTCACACTGTCTTGTACTACAAATTCTCTGTTTTTGCCTACTAGCTAGCTACATGTTTTTGCTTACATATGCCCACTTAATTAAGACATGCAAACGTGTGTGCATGCAGATTTCACTGGGTCTTGTGTATCATTAAAGTTGACGCCGGAACAATTGAAATACTGGACTCACTACTCAAAGAAAAAACTGACTATAACATCTTGTTTGGGATAGTCAACGGGTAATTTCAATCATTATTAACTATATATCTCAGCCTATTTAGTTCGTCATTTCATGATATGAACTATTTAATAACCCCTTTATTCATTTTCTTTGTCGGCGAGCAGGGCTTGGGCAAGGTTCATCAGCGTCACGGAAGGCCAATGGAAAGAAAAGCTTAAATGGGGAAGACCCAAGGTAAGTAATTAAGTAGTACTAGCTAGCTAGCTAGCTGCCATCTCTTTAATTATCATGCTTGATTAATTATTATCTGATCAAATTCCATTCTCGTAAAGGCCCTGAAGCAGGCGCAGGGGACTTATCTGTGTGCATTCTGCGTTTGCGAGAACATTCGCATGATGGCGTCCGAAAGGAGCAGATCTCAAAGACAGGAATGGGTACGCTTGTCAAAACACTATTCACAATTTTTACACCATTATCGATATCTAGTCACACAACTAATACACATGCATATTGATCTCCTTCTTAACAGTTCAGAGAGATGCGGGAGAAGCTCCTAGAAACGGAGCGCGTAGAAGCACTTCAAGTGGAAATAGCGGGATTTTTGCTCGACCAGGTCATAAATCCGAAGGGAGAATACTATTACCCGCTACCGCCACCATGAAAACCACTTCCAATTGTCATCGTGCTCTGAAGGCACCAATTAGGCTAATGCCACTGGCTCCGAAGGCAACATGCATATGTAGGAGAAATTGTATATAGCTATACATGTTTATATGTGTGAATTAATTAATATGATGGTTTGTGAGACATTGATGATATATATATGCATGATTGGTTCTACTAGAAATTCTATTTATATATATATATATATATATATATATATATGCATAACGTGTACAATGTGTAGTATCGTAAAATACCAGCAAACGAAAAAGAATTAAAATGGAAACACAAAATTAAATGAAAAAGAAATCATAAAACTAAAAAAACCAAACCTTATAGTACCGGTTGGTCTTACCAACCGGTACTAAAGGGCTCCAGGCCCCTGGAGCTGGCTCGTGCCACGTGGTTTCCCTTTAGCACCGGTTCGTGCTGAACCGGTACTAAAGGGGGGGCCTTTAGTGCCCACACTTTAGTGCCGGTTATGGAACCGGCACTAAAGGGCCTTACGAACCAGTGCTATTGCCCGGTTCTGCACTAGTGTTTAGATACACATCATATATGTGAAATTATGTCATGCTATCCATTTTAGTTAAACAATATACATGTCAACTATTTCATGCCCACTTTTTTCCACACTATCTATTGCATCTGTCTCTCATACAATGTCTGTACATTCAACTATGTTTCCTGTTTATTAGCCATTTGAATTAGAGCGGGTGATTCCAGTATCTACCGGACTAAAAACACGGTCTTCAAATAAAATAGTGCTACGTCTTGGTGGAGATAGCACCCCGGTTGTACATGCACAAGAACCAGCCCTACCACACATAACCCAAACTCTCGCAGATTGTACCCCTACTGCGATGGATAGAGAACCAGCTTCACCAAATCTAACCCCAAACCTAGCCGATAGTAACCCAGTTCCTGTTGACACATCACCATCTCCACCACAGAGCTCCCAAACAAGAGTAGTTAGTAAGGCAGCTCCAGTGCCCAAAGGGCCAGTACTATCACGGCGAACCCCAACTCCACCAGTTAGTACGCTCATTCCTGTGGAGGAAGCACAACTAGCTAGTCGTAGTTTAGCATCTATCGCATTTGATGTTGTTAAATCGTATGTGCGTATCTTTCCATCTTGGAAATATTATATTGAATATGAAGGAAAATGCCAGTTGCAGGTGTTTGTCCAGGAGTTATGTGTAAGTAATGTTATTCATGGAAATTACTTTGCTTCGTCCCATACATCCTACCTCCATGATGGTTATAATACAACAAATTTTCCCATTTTTCTCTATAGAGAAGGACCAATTTGGAAAGTCAAGATGAGGTAACCTGTGCTAATACCTCTGCTATCTTCAAGAATGCTTGCTGGTAGTATTGGAATTACCTGAAGAAAACGTACTTCACCGGCAAAGAAACTCATCAAATTCCCTTACGTTCTCCTGAGACACATTTACTGGACGATGACTGGGAATGCCTTGTTTTGTACTGTTCCCGAACCAAGAATGTGGTAAGGTCTATGAGCTTATTTTCTATTTTTAAGTATTATATTCTTGCGTCTTACTGTACTCTGTTCATGTAGAACAAGTGACTAAACCTGAAGAACAAATGTTCTAATTTAAGATTCCATTGCTATCATAGTTCAAAAAAGTGCTAGGCGTTAATTGTGCATTTTGCCACCGCCTTACGCTTTACTGACCAAAGCGCATGCTTATGCGCAGTTATGCACAGATTAAGCGTAGTTATGCGCAATGCGTTTTGCCAACGCCTAGAGCCTAGGCGCTTGAGCACTCGCTTAGGAGCGCCTTTTTTAACTATGATTGCTTTGCTCTTGTATCGCTGTATTTACTCATACAAACTTATTTTTAAATTGAAGGATCCAATCGAAACTCCAATGGCACAGCAGGTATGTTCATGCATGTTTCTTTAACGGGTTTGCTCTTATCAATAGCTCTTTTGATTTCAATTTCAATTGTGTATACAGTTGACTTTCATATCATGCACATTACTAGCATCACAACAGAGCCAATAGTGTTGTTGTACATGTAGACCCGTGGTACCCATCTGAAATCTTGTTGTGCCATGTAGTTTCCCACGCTATCTATTCTTTCACTGCTGCTTTGTCTTGAACTGATATGATTTGAACCGTGTCTCTATTTTGATTTGGCAAGACAATGCAGTGACCATAGGACATAGATATATGTTTGTTTGATGCTTTTATTATGTACTAGTACTTGGCAATAGAAGACTTGGTAGTTTAATCCTGTCCACCTTACTAATGAACTGGTTCACCGAAATGAGTTTCATATACTAGTACATGCTAAACTTGTTATGTGTCTGCTTGTTTCTTCTTTTAGAATGCTGACAGAATATTGGGGAAGATTGCCTTATTAAGCAATGGTAAAGGAAGTAATGCAGATAAGGTTCAGGATAGTGACACATCCTTGTTGGTCTCCAACAAAG
Source organism: Triticum aestivum (assembly GCF_018294505.1). Classification (NCBI taxonomy): domain Eukaryota; kingdom Viridiplantae; phylum Streptophyta; class Magnoliopsida; order Poales; family Poaceae; genus Triticum; species Triticum aestivum. The sequence goes on along the minus strand of NC_057795.1, from coordinate 66,567,270 downwards.
CTGATAAAACAGCTAAGGAAGACTATCTTGAAGACAGTGAGACAACCCCAAAGTCATGTCTTGGTTTAGTGTTCGAGTTACTGGCCACTACCGCTTGCACAAGTTATTCAAACTCACTGTCTGAATTAGTTCAGTTTCTTGAGTCTCAACTACAAGCTGAAAGACATCAATCAGCTATGCTGTGACAAGAAGCGAAAGGACTGCGGAAGTCCCTGGAGCATTCAGATGCATACTTTCTGGTGCAACAGCAAGCATTGGAGGATTTTAGCGCCAAACAGGACAAAGCTAATCAGCTTGCCAAGCTTATTGCCAGCATGGTGGATACCGAGGATAACGTTTCTTGAGCTCTTCTGAAGTTGTTTCAGTTATGCTCTTGTTTTGCTGCCGCGTTTATTTGCACTGGTGGCCAATTTTGATGGCCAGTGCATGTAATATGCTGCTTTGTTCCCTATATTTGCACTGGTGGCAAACTTTGATGCCCGGTGGATGTAATATGTGTAATAGCGGTAATAGGCTAGCGTTAATTGCTTGCTTATTTATTTCCTTATTGTCTTGTTTAGTTGTTTGCTTGTAGTCACTACAGTTCGTTTTCTAAGTTTTTCTAGTGGCAACAATAGCCTATTTTTGGTAACTAGGCCAAAATAATCATGGCAACACACGGACTGTTGTAACCATGGGCCTCCTACAGGCCGTATGATCCATGGGCCTTCTTCCGGTTGTAGGATCCATTGGCCTTCTATACGGGTCGTAGGATCCATTGGCCTTCTATATGGGCCTTAGGGTCCATGGGCCTTCTACGGGCCGTACGATCCATGGGCCTCATACGGGCCATAGATCCATGGGCCTTATACGGGGCGTATCATCATTTCGCCAATCATGGGCCATACTATTCGTGGACCATAACGGGCCGTTAATAGACCGTATTTGATAACTCTATGAAAACAGCCCAACGGGTTTTTTTTACATGAAAACGGCCCAACGTATTAACGGCCCGCAAACGGGCCGACTGTAACGACGGGCTGAATTTGGCCCACAAGCAAAAAATGACAGTAACGGGCCGTATGTAACTAAATGCTGCAAATGAGCCCAAGAATCAATGGGCCCTGAGAAGGCCGAAAGATAACTTGGGATGGAAACGGCCCAATAGAATACGGTCCGTTAATGGGTATAAAGTGATACACTATTCATTACGGGCCAGTTTCACCACAGGCCGTTAATGGGCCAAGAGTTACAAAGGGCCTCATATGGGCCGAAAGAAGTCATGGGCCACACATGGTCCGGAAGTTAAAACGGGCTGGAATCATATTGGACGGCCCAGATGACGCTACTGGGCCTAATTCGGATAGGGCGTAACGGGCCCTGGGTTAGCGGGCTGTAAATGGGCTATATGCGAACATGCCGTTAACAGGCTTTCCGTGGGCCGGCCCGCCACCTTTTGACCAAGTCAAATGGGCCGACCTTTTCACAGGAATGGGCCTCTGTTGGGCCGTGCGACGTCTCGCCGTATCATAGGCGCCTTCGGTCCAATGAGCGGATGACATCTGTCCCAACAGTGAGCCGACACGTGTTTCCTTCAGCCAATGACAATATTACACGTGGAAAATCCCCATTGGTCGGGGCTGTTAACGGGTTATCGGATCCAAAACCCGACCCGATAGCTTAACGGCGTTCCGTTAAGGTGGATGCCAGGTGTTGGTCACCCTTGATGAAAGCACTTCTGTGACGCGCGATTTATCGTCATGGAAGTGGACACTTCCGTGATGATAATTTTGGTAATGTCATGGAACACTTCTACGGCAGCACAGGTATGACTATCTTGATTTTGTCATAAATTTGTCATGGATGTACATGCATGACAAAAATGCGACCTACTGCGAAAAACACGTATCATCACGGAAGTGTATTTTTTTTGTAGTGAGGTCAGCCGTTTTCGCTTAGTTTTCCCTTTCGAGAAGCTCATATCGGCTAGCGGCATTCCGTAGATCAAGAGCCATGTTGGCCATTCTATTCTCACTTTGGTGATGAGCAGCCTGTTCGGCTTTTAATTCATCAGCTGCCATCTCGGCAGCCACATTGCTTCTCCTGGCTTGCTCCTTGGCCTGGGCAAGCTCAGCCCGAAGGGTCTCCACGGCGGCAGCACCATTGCAGTCAAAGCATTTTATAAATCCCAGCATCATGCTCTTATTAATATTCGCTGACCACCCAAATATACATACCCTGTGCCTCGTCAAGCCGCTTTTTCACAAGCGTGATGTCTTCATCCGCCACATCAAACTGCTGCTTCAGTTCGGCAAATTCGGCAGCCCGGGCAGTTGCCGGGGCTGCAGCCGCCTGTGTACAAAATTGGCAAAATTGTTACCTGAGATTATTTCTATTTTCGATCCTCTGATTGCCCCGTTAGGATGGCAACCAGAGTCTCGGGGGCTACTATCTATACATAGTGCACCTTGCATTTATGGTACAATCAAAAAATATCACATTGCGTACCTCAAAGCCTCTTAGCAGGCTCGTAAAAGCTTCATTCAACCCGCTTTTCGCGGACGAAATCCTCTCAACCACCGTACCCATTAAGGTACGATGTGCCTCTGAGATAGGCGATTGCCGCAGAAGACCCGTCAATGTGTCCGGCTGTATATCGGACAGTCTGGGGCTTTTTCTATTGGTCTCTCTAGGAGTCGAACACCCCGGACCTCGGGCGGCCGAAGAGTTACCTTCTGGCCTTTGCGGATCGGGAGAGATCCTCCGGGACGATACCTCAGGGTCGTCTGCCTCATGAGGCGGAGAAGTAGGAGGAGGTGTTTCGCTCTCCATCATCTCCAGAAGAAGATCCCCCGAAGATGAAGATTGTTGAGGGAGGCTATAACCTGAGCTACAAAACATACGTCTCAGTCGTTATTCTCAGGAAAAGAACGGGGTATGCATGCAAAGCACCTTTGTTCACTTACGGCTCGGTTAGTGGCTGGCCCCCCTGTGGGTGCTGTGCAACGATGTTACCTTCCAGTGCAGGGCCCCCTGATAAATGTTTCTTCCCTTGTTTGGAGACCTCTGCTTCCAAGTCTTCGGGGGCGTCCCTTTTCTTCCCGTGGGGAGAGGGGATACTAGATTCTCCTCCCCGTTCATCCTCCAACACAGGAGTACCAATTTCCCCAGTTATGATGCGTAACATACCTCCAGCATGAAGTCCGCTTTCGGCTTCCCCATTCCTCTCCTTGTCCTTCCCTGATGGCACTTGATAAGGTGCACGAGCCAGCATTCTGGTTAATACAGGGTCCGCCGAATCTTCGGGAAGAGGGGTCAAACACCTGATCCTCTCTGCCTTTCTTATCCAGCCATCGCCGAGGATGGTTTTTCAGGATAATGTTGTGACAAATATAATGCCAGCATGTTCGGTTATGGAATTACTTAACGGGTTATCTGGATGGTTGCAATCGTGGCCTGCATCCTCTGTTGTGTCCGGACACTTTATTCATGATCCAAAGAATAATTGATAGATCCCTTCAAGCGTCATGCCGAAGAAGTGCTGAACAATTTGCGGTCCTACCGGGTTGAACTCCCACATACGGAGAGGTCAATGTTGGCATGGCTGGACCCAACGAACTAGCATTACTTGGATTACTTTGACAAGACTGATGTCCTTCTTGATGAGATCCTGAATGCGGCTTTGTAATGTCCGCACGTCATCAACCGATCCCTAGTCCAGCCCCTTGTTGACCCATGATGCAAGCTGTGGCGGAGGAGCGGAGCGAAAGGCTGGGCCGGCTACCCACTTTCTACCTCGGGGTGCTGTATATAAAACCACTCCCATTGCCATAGGTCAGAAACTTCTGGGAAGGAACCCTTTGGCCATAAAACATCGACACCTTTGCTTATTATAGCACCTCTGCACTCCACGTGTCGCCCGTTGATTATCTTCGGCTTCACATTAAAGGTCTTGAGCCATAAGCCGAAGTGTGGGGTAATGCGGAGGAAGGTCTCGCACACAACGACAAACGTTGAGATGTGAAGGAAGGAATCTGGAGCTAGATCATGAAAATCTAGCCCGTAACAAAACATGAGCCCTCTAACAAAGGGATGAAGATCGAAGCCTCGCCCTCGGAGGAAGTGGGAGATGAATACGACACTCTATTAGTTGGGTTTGGGAGTAGGGATAACCTGCCCTTGAGCAGGAAGCCTGTGAAGGATTTCGGCGGTCAAGTACCTAGCCTCCCTAAGCTTCCTGACATCCTCCTCTATGACAGAAGAGGCCATCCACCGGCCTTGAAGGCTGGATCCAGACATGGTTGGAGGTCCGGAGCGCTTGGACTGAGCCTTGGGTATTGGAACTCGAGGTGGGGGAAGGGAAGGATCAAGCGTGGAGAGAAAAGATCGGGCCTTGACCTCTTTATAAATGGGATGGATGTCAAGCGTCCTCCGCGCGGCCGTTTGGAACTAGCCTAATCCAAGGAGTTATACTAATGGAGCGGTTGGGTTACCCACGCCCGTATTAATGAGAATCCTGTGATAGGGGGACACGATCTCTGCTTCAACAAGACGTGCAAATGAAACCGCCTCACAAAACACGTAGTGGCAGGTTGGAAAAACGGTTCGAATAATAACCGGGCTGCGGCGTGATGTCATGCTATGGAAAAGTTGTCAGCAGATTAGACTCATGGAATGTTGTACTCTCTACGGTGGTAAGTGGAATTTGTTTTGCAGAGCCGGACACGATTCTTGTGTTCAAGATCTACTTTGGAGTATTCGAAGAAGGAAGCCGCCTTGCATTGCCGAAGACAATCTGCGCGCCAGACTCATCGTCATTGAAGTCTGGTTCAGGGGCTACTGAGGGACTCCTGGATTAGGGGGTCCTCGGACAACCGAACTATATGCTTATGCCGGAATATTGGACTATGAAGATACAAGATTGAAGACTTTGTCCCGTGTCCGGGTGGGACTCTCCTTTGCGTGGAAGGCAAGCTTGGCAATTCGGATATGTAGATTCCCTTCTCTATAACCGACTCTGTGTAACCCTAGCCCCCTCCGGTGTCTATATAAACCGGAGGGTTTAGTACGTAGGAAAAGGACAATCATAATCATAGGCTAGCTTCTAGGGTTTAGCCTCTATGATCTCGTGGTAGATAAACTCTTGTAATACTCATATCATCAAGATCAATCAAGCAGGAAGTAGGGTATTACCTCCATAGAGAGGGCCCGAACCTGGGTAAACATCGTGTCCCCCGCCTCCTGTTACCATTAGCCTTAGACGCACAGTTCGGGACCCCCTGCCCGAGAACCGCCGGTTTTGACACCGACAGTGATTGCTTGAAGGTATATCTTAGATCTTGCAATCGAATCTTTTAGTTTCTTGTATTATCACTAGTTTGGTTTATAAAATCAAACTACATAAAAAATGGAATTGAGGTTGCATCATATTATTGATCATCTTTATAATATCTTTCTTGAAAATGATGGTTCAGAAAATTGTGCTCGGTTGTTAGAAGAAGAAGTCAATAAAATGTTTGGCACAAATTATTTGAATTATGAACATGATTGCAATGTTGTTAGTATGAATTCTTTGAATATCCATAGTACTGATGATGACTGCATTAGTCATGATAATGATGTCTCCTACAAGGATGTCAATTTTTGTGGAGTAAATTGGAAGTGCAAACACACACCAATAAGGGAAGATAGATTTTCCAAGAGGCATAAGTATTTAGAAACTAAATGGTTGCAAGAGAATCTAGATGGTTGTGCTGAAAATTTTAATTTTTTCACCATCCTTGTGAACTTTACAATGAACGTGGTCATTTAAAGCTCCAATGCTATTTGTTTCATGATCAAATCATGTCCAAAAATTGTGATAACTTGATTACCCTTGAGCATCATAAAGATCTTAGTCTTCTTTTGGGGTATGAAGAAATGAAACGTATAACTAAGGGTATTCCAAAATTTAATCTCAATAGATTTCTTGATTTTGATCTAGAGGAAATTTATATGTTGTGTGCGGTAAATTGTATTGAGAATCCTTATATTGCCAACTATATAAATAAAAGAAAACAAATAGAGTATGAAGAGAGTACTAATTAAAGGGAAATATTTCCCAATACCCTCCTAGTGTTTATTATGATGAATCAGGTAACGAGGAGGAGCTTCCTATCCAATCAATCTCTTCAACAAGAAGCTCGAAAAAATTGATTAAACCCACATGTGAGGTGGTGAAGAATAAAAAGAAAAGACGAAAAAGTAGAGGTAAAAAGGTAACTCTCCCAAGTAATATTTCTCCTATCACCATTGTGCCTCATGAAAGTGAATCAAATATGTTGATGGAAGATGATGATATTGAGTATGATTTTGTGATGCCTAATACTTGTTGTAATGATTATGCTTGGGAAGACAATGATGTCTTTCATGATCTTGAAAATCTTTTTGGCACTTGCTTGGAAGAATATGATAATAATGTTTGCTATACTATTGGTGCCATTCATGCTATTGATAAGAATGATTATGATGATATGCAAAACCACAAGCTTGGGGATGCTATGTTTGATGAGTATGAAATGTTTCAAGATTTATTTGCTAAAAATAATGCTTGTCCCAAGCTTGGGGATGCTTTGTATCATGAATATGATACTTTGATTCCTTCTACTTTTGATAAGAAAATTTAGTATGATGATAGCATGCCTCCTATTTATGATGATTACAATGATGAAAATGGGTTTGGAAGAGTGTCAACTCTAGGTAGTAGTGATCCCACTATTTTGAAGGGTGTTGAATCTTATTACAATATTGATGAAAGTGGATTTGGAGAGGTCATGACTTTATTTAGTGATACATACACTATTTTGGAAGAGGTTTCAATTGACTATGATGAGAACAAAGTTGCTACTTATGATGATTATTATGATGACATGTATGCCATAAAGAGTGATAAATCTTCTATGCTTTTGGGTCATGAAAAGAATGCTTTATGTGATGGTTATAAGGATGAATATATGTATGATGCTACTGAAAATTATTATGAGATAGGAATTTATGATTCATGATGCTTTTGTTATATTTCAACTTTTATCTTTTATGCGAGCAACATTGAAATCATCATGTCTCGCCAAAAGGCATTAAAGAAAAGCGCTTGTTGGGAGACAACCCAACACTTCCACCTACTGTTTTATGTGTTCACATGATTATGATACTGTAGTAATCATGTTTTATTGCTTTTTTTCAATAAAGTGCCAAGTAAAGCCTTTGGGATAGTGTGGATGATAGTTGACTTGAATCTGTGCAAAAACAGAAACTTTTGCGCCCATTCCAGGAATTTCTAAAATTCACTAGAACGTGATTTTGATCTGAAATTTTTACAGGCGATAGATATACAAATTCTCTACATTTTCCTAATTTTTCAGAATTTTTGGAGTAGCAGAAGTATGGATGGAGTATAGATTATTACAGATTGTTCTGTTTTTGACAAATTCTATTTTCAATGCATAGTTTGCTTGTTTTCTAGTTTCTATGGCTTATATTGCTCAATATAAATTGTGGAAATGATATTATACAGTAGGCATTGTGTGGAAACAATTATGAATCTTGTCTTTGACAGTACCAACGTGAAATGGTTTGCTCTTTATCATACTAACCTATCTCACAAAGTTTCGTTAAGTTTTGTGTGATTGAAGTTTTCCAGTTCTGGGTGAGATGTCGATAGAATAAGGAGTGACAAAATCCTAAGCTTGGGGATTACCAAGGCACCCCAAGGTAACATTCAAGGAATATCCAAGCAACTAAGCTTGGGGATGCCCCAGAAGGCATCCCCTCTTTCGTCTTCAACATTATCGATAACCTCACTTAGAGCTATGTTTTCCTTCGTCACATGATATGTGTTTTTCTTGGAGTGTCATTTTACTTTGTTAGGATTTGCTTGCTGTTATTTAGAATAATGTTTTTCATCTTTATTTGCAATAAAAATGTCAAGGATAGCCTTTACCATGCTTATTTTGCAACTCTACATGTTACTGTTTCATAACAGAAAGTGTATCTCTGTTGCAAAAATTCCCGAGAAAAGTCAGAATGTGAGAAAATGTTGAAACGTTTTTCATAATAAGCTCTGATAAATTTTCTACAGTGTTGTAAATTTTCATAATTTGTGGAGTTAGGGAAGTATGATGAATCTTGCATTCTTTACAGGTTGTACTGTTTTGGCAGATTGCTGTTATGTTTGCATTGTTTGCATATGTTTGCTTGTTTAATGATTCTATTTGAGGATAGGAGTATTAAATATGCAGAGGCATTTAGTAGGCAATGTTAAATAATAATATTAGTGATTTTCTACAGTAGAGAACGATAAGGTTTTGCATTGATTTATACTAACTTATTTCACGAGTTCTTGTTGAGTTTTGTGTGGATGAAGTTTTTGAGATTTAGGGAAACCGTGATATGAGAGGAATTAAGGAGACACAAAAGCTCAAGCTTGGGGATGCCCAAGAAAGCCCAAGTTAATATTCAAAGAAGTCTCAAGCATATAAGCTTGGGGATGCCCCGGTAGGCATCCCACCTTTCTTCTTCAACAATTACTGGTTACCATTGATTGAGCCTAAGTTTTTGCTTCTTCAAATGAGTTGTGCTATTCTTGGAATGTCATTTTGTTTTATTTTGCTTGTTGTTTTAATAAAATACTTATATCTGAAAGTTTTAAATAAAAGAGAGTCCACAATTAGCAACCTATTTACTTAACTACTCACTTTATCTTCACTTATATCTTTTTGGAGTAGCTTGTCATTTATTCTTGTGCTTCACTTATATCCTATGCTTAAATTGTTGAATGAATTGAATATCATGGAGTTGAAATTACATGTTCATATCATGCCTAGTAGTGGCTTCACATTGGGTTTAGAAAGTGAAAGCTTTTGAAGCTTGACAATCACAATATTGGTCATACAAGCAATTCCTGAATGATTACTATAAGGAAGAGATCTTTCACATGTAAATACACTATATTGGAAATCTTTTATGATTATGATCCCCCATCAAAATATTATATGCCAAAATTATTGACATTGGACAAGGAAGACAACGTAATGATTTATGTTTGCTAATATTCACATAGAAGTTATATTGTCATATTCAACATGTGGTGCTTGCCCCCTATCTTTGCTTGCCAAAAATTCCGCACCAAGTAGGGATACTAATTGTGCATCCAAAACCCTTAACCCAAATCTTGTTTTGAGAGTCCACCATACCTACCTATGGATTGAGCAAGATCCTTCAAGTAAGTTGTCATCGGTGCAATAAGGCAATAAAAAATGCTTCTAAAAGTGTTAGATCATTTAGCGTAAGAGAAAATTGAGCGTTGTACGAACTTGTTATGGCGAAGAATAAAAGCGACAGGCTGCATAATAAAGGTTGCTATCACAAGGGGCAATATAGCATGACATTCTTTTGCACTAAGGGGTTGAGCATACAAACAAATAAGCGCATGGCAACCTCTGCTTCCCTCTGCGAAGGGCCTATCTTTTACTTTTCAGTATTTACTTTTATGCAAAGAGTTAAAGTTTTTCTCGCTACTCCTTTTTATTTTTCTCTTTTGGCAAGAATTATGTGGTGAGGAAAGTTCTAGGCACATATGTCCAGTTGAATATGGGTAGCATGATCTATTATTGTTGACATCACCCCTGAGGTGAATACGTAGGAGGCGAAATGATAAGCCCCTATCTTTCTATGTGTTCGGTTGAAACGTTTTGCTCATGTGTATGTGGTGAGTGTTAGCAATCATAGAAGACTATATGATGGTTGAGTATGTGGAGCTCTTACTTAGACTCTATTGAATAAGTTGAATTGCAATTGCTTGGTGACTGAGGACATAGGTTGTTGACTTTCAAGAGAATTCATCGTTTGAACTTTAACATGTGAATTGGTTGCTACTTGGTCGTGAGAAGTTCTATAAGAAAGAATTGATGTTATGATGCTAGGAAAAGTGATTGAAATTGTCATTGCTCAAACTTGTGCACTTTGCTATCATTCACACTTCATAAATTATTTCTTTTATCATTTGCCTACTCGAGGATGAATAGGAATTAAGATTGGGGATGCTGATATGTCTCCAACGTATCTATAATTTATGAAGTATTCATGCCATGTTTACAATAATTTTATATGTTTTTGGTATGATTTGCATGGAACTAACTTGGACTGACGCTGTTTTCAGCAGAACTACCGTGGTGTTGTTTTTTGTGAAGAAATGAAAGTTCTCCAAACACCGTGAGACTTTTTGTGGTTTTTTATGGACCAGAAGACTATCAATGGGCCAGAGCAGCACCTGGGGGTGCCCCGAGGGGGGCACAACCCACCATAGCGCGCTTGGGCCCCCAAGCGCGCCCGGTGGGTTGTGCCCACCTCGGTGGCCTCCCGCACCCCCTCTTCGCCCTATAAATTCTCAAATATTCCAAAAACCCTCACGGAGAACCTAGATCGGAAGTTCCGCCACCGCAAGCCTCTGTAGCCACCGAAAACCAATCGGGAGCCCATTCCGGCACCCTGCCAAAGGGGGAGATCATCACTGGTGTCCATCTTCATCATCCGGCAGCCACCACGATGAGGAGGGAGTATTCCACCCTTGGGGCGGCCACCAGTAGCTATGTGTTTACTCTCTCTCTCTCTCTCTCTCTCTCTTGTGATCTTGAGATGTCACGATCTTGATATATCATGGGCTTTGTTAACATAGATGGATCATATGATGTTTCTACCCTCTCTACTCTTGTTGTGATGAATTGAATCTTTACCCGTTGAAGTTTTGTCATGTCGGATTGAATGTTCAGATATGAGAACACATGATGTATGTCTTGTGGTATGAATACTTGAGGTGACAATGGGGTATCATATTGATTCACTTGATGTATGTTATGGCACTCAAATTGCGGATTCCCGTGACATTGGGGTAATCTATGCATAGGCGTTGATGCACGTTTTTATTTTCTTTTCTCCGATAGAAACTTTGGGGTCCCCTTGTAGTTCTTTGTGTGGATTGAACATTATGATCATGAAGTTGTTTGATGCATATCGTATAATTAACTCACGGATACTTGTGGTGACATTGGAGTATCTATGTGACATTAGAGTTAGTTGATGTGTGTCATATGGTGTTATTTTAGTACAAACTCTAGGATAGATTGATCGGAAAGAATAGCTTTGAGGTGGTTTCGTACCCTACAAACAATTCTATCTTTTGTTCTCCGCTAATAGGAACTCGGGAGTGATTCTTTCTTGCACTTTAAGGGATAATCATATGATCCAACTATGTTAGCATTGTTGAGAGATTGCACTAGTGAAAGTATGCACACAAGAGCTCATTTTCCATCACTGCAATACCATTTGTGCTACATTTTACTATTTACTACCTTGCTGTTTTTTATTGTTCGCACTACAAAATCTCATATCTACTATCCATACTACACTTTTATCACCATCTCTTTGCCTAACTAGTGCACCTATACAATTTTCCATTGTATTGGGTGTGTTGGGGACACAAGAGATTTCTTGTATTCAATTGCAGGGTTGCTTGAGAGAGACTATCTTCATCCTACGCCTCCCACGGATTGATAAACCTTAGGTCATCCACTTGAGGGAAAATTGCTATTGTCCTACAAAACTCTGCGCTTGGAGGCCCAACACAAGTCTACAAGAACAAGTTGCATAGTAGACATCAAGTAATCATGTCAATTTGGTATTCGTTCAATATTTTTATGAGATGTATGTTGCCTCTCCTCTAGTGGTGTTATGTGAACGTCGACTACATGACACTTCACCATGATTTGGGCCTAGAGGAAGGCATTGGGAAGTAATAAGTAGATGATGGGTTGCTAGAGTGACAGAAGCCTAAACCCTAGTTTATGCGTTGCTTCGTAAGGGGCTGATTTGGACCCATATGTTTCATGCTATGGTTAGATTTATCTTAATTCTTCTCTCGTAGTTGCGGATGCTTGCGAGAGGGGTTAATCATAAGTGGGAGGTTTTTCCAAGTAAGGACGGCACCCAAGAACCAGTCCACCCACATATCAAATTATCAAAGTAAGGAACATGAATCATATGAGCATGATGAAAACTAGCTTCACAATAATTCCCATGTGTCTTCGGGAGCGCTTTGCTTTATATAAGAGTCCATCCAGTCTTGTCCTTTGCTACAAAAATGATTAGGTCACCATGCTGCACCTTACTTACTTTTGTTACTTGTTATACGTTACAAATTATCTTATCACAAAACTATCTATTACAGATAATTTCAGTGCTTGCAGAGATACCTTGCTGAAAACGGCTTGCCATTTCCTTCTGCTCCTCATTGGGTTCGTTACTGTTACTTATTAAAAGGACTACGATAGATCCCCTATACTTGTGGGTCATCAAGACTCTTTTCTGGTGCCTTTTTCGGGGAGTGAAGCGCCTTTGGTAAGTGGAATTTGGTAAGGAAACATTTATATAGTGTGTTGGAATTTACTGTCACTTGTTGCTATGGAAAATCATCCTTTGAGGGGTTTGTTCGGGGTATCTTCACCTCAACCGGGAGAACAAAGAGTTTCCCCTCAACCTACTGAACCTATTGAAAATATTTATTATGAAATTCCTTCGGGTATGATAGAGAAACTGCTAGCTAATCCTTATGCAGGAGACAGAACATTACATCCTGATATGCATCTAATCTATATATGTGGACGAAGTTTGTGGATTATTTAAGCTTGCAGGTTTGCCCGAGGATGAAGTCAAGAAGAAGGTATTCCCTTATACTTTCAAGGGAAAGGCATTGACATGGTATAGGCTATGCGATGATATTGGATCTTGGAACTATAACCGATTGAAATTGGAATTTCATCAGAAGTTTTATCCTATGCATCTGGTTCATCGTGATCGGAATTATATATATAATTTTTTACCTCATGAAGGAGAAAGTATCTCTAAAGCTTGGGGGAGGCTTAAGTCAATGTTATATTCATGCCCCAATCATGAGCTCTCAAGAGAAATTATCATTCAGAATTTTATGCCCGGCTTTCTCGTAATGATCAATCCATGCTCGATACTTCTTGTACTGGTTCTTTTATGAAGAAGACTATTTAATTCAAATGGTATTTATTGGAAAGAATTAAATGCAACTCTGAAGATTGGGAACTCGACGAAGTTAATGAGTTAGGTATAAACCTTAAGTTTGATTGTGTTAAATCTTTTATGGATATCGATGCTTTTCATGAATTTAGCACTAAATATGGACTTGACTCTGAGATAATAGCTTCTTTTTGTGAATCATTTCCTACTCATGTTGATCTCCCCAAGGAGAAGTGGTTTAAATATCATCCTACCATTTAAGAAAAAGTAGTGGAACCTATTAAAGTTGAATAAGAAACTATTGCTTATAATGTTGATCCTATTATTACTACTACTTATATTGAGAAACAATATTTTCCTGTTAGGATAAAGGATCATGCTAAAGCTTCAGCTGTGGTTCGTGAGAGTTATACTAGAACACCTACACCCCGGAAAGTTGAACCTAGTAATCCTATGGTTAAATATCTCTTGGTCGATAATATTGATGGGCATGTTATTTACTTCTATGATGAAGCTGCTAGAATTGCTAAACCTGATATTAAAGATAAACATATACCTATTGTTGGAATGCCTGTTGTTTCTTTTAAAATAGGAGATCATTGTTATCATGGCATATGTGATGTGGGTGCTAGTGTGAGTGCAATTCCTTTTATTTTATATCAAGAAATTATGAATGATATTGCACCTGCTGAGATAGAAGATATCGTTGTTACTATTAAGCTTGCCAATAGAGATAATATATCATCAATTGGGATTGTTAGAGATGTTGAAGTCTTGTGTGGGAAAATAAAATACCCTAAAGGTTTTCTTGTTCTTAGTTCCTCACAAGATGATTTTTGTCCCATTATATTTGGTAGACCTTTCTTGAACATTGTTAATGCTAATATAGACTATGAGAAAGAAATTATTACTTTAAGTTTTGGGGGGGGGGGGTCTCATGATTTTAATTTCTCTAAATTTCGTAGACAACCCCATGATAGAGAATTGCCTAGTAAGGATGAAATTATTGGTCTTGCTTCTGTTGCCGTACCTCCCACCGATCCTTTAGAACAAAATATTGCTAGACCATGAGAATGATATGTTTATGAATGAAAGAAAAGAATTAGATGAAATATTCTTTAACGAAATTCTTATTTTGAAACACAACTTGCTTGTTGAAATCCTTGCGGATCCTCCTCCACCCAAGGGTGACCCCGTGTTTGAGCTTAAACAATTACCTAATACTTTGAAATATGCTTATCTCGATGAGAAGAAGATATATCATGTTATTATTAGTGCTAACCTTCAGAGCATGACGGAAAGAAATTATTGAAAACTCTAAAGAAGCATTGTGCTGCTATTGGATATACGCTTTATGATCTTAAGGGCATTAGTCCCACTCTATGTCAGCACAAAATTAATATGGAGCCTGATGCTAAACTAGTTGTTGATCATCAACGGTGGTTAAATCCCAAGATGAAAGATGTGGTAAGAAATGAAATATCAAAACTTCTGGAGACAGGTACTCCCTCCATCCTAAAATAAGTGTCTTGAGCTTAATATAAATTTGTACTAGAGTTAGTACAAAGTTGAGACACTTATTTTGGGATGGAGGAAATATAATTTGGAGTTAATACCAGTTTTAGTACATAAACTTGTCCTGATGGGAACAAATTCATACATAAACTAAAAAACCTCATAAAACTGACCCCTTAACTTGTCTAACAGAACATTTTAGTACAGTTTCGTTAAATCTAATGGCGAGGCGTCTGTCCCTGCTAACTGCGCATACGAAGCAGCAGGCCTGCTCTCTCTCTCTCTCTCTCCATCTGTGGGACCCAGTTGTCAGTGATAGTGCGAAATAAATAAAAGCAGGATTTTTTTTGTGCTACCGGGATTCGACCCGGCGACCATTCTCACTCGCGCTAACCAAACCAACCGGTAACTACAGTTACATAACTTCTCTTTTTTCTTTTCGGATGAGGATAAGCCAGCCGAGAGACAGGTTGTTTATATACTTTCTACCCAACACGGGGCGAGGTGAGCGGATGCGGTCTTCACCTGAATAATGCAGCGAGCGGGACATGTCGGCCAGCCGGTGCTCGTGGACGTAGCCGCGGTAGTAGTCCAGCACTCGAGCTTACACCATGCATCAGTGGCTCACTGTCGAGGCGGCCGACGTGCTCAGGCGCATGGTTGGTCTCGCGCGCCAGCACGGCCGACGTGCTCAAGCACGTAGTTGGTCCCGCTGTTGAGCTCCGCCTGCATGCGGTCACGTCTCATCTAGCCCAACGCTCGTCGCCCAGGTGCAAAAGCAAGACGCGCGCGCAGCAACAGCAGCAGCCGCCTCAGCCACTCTTTGTTGTCAATGTCGAGCTTGATTAGCTCTCATCATTTCCATTCTTGACTACCCAGCGTAAGCCGCGTGATTTGGGAGGCCGGTTTCTCCAACGCCACCGTCGGGAGCAATCTCAACAAGGAGAGCGCGGACACACCCACTGCCGCCGACTGCAGGCCCCGTGAGGCTCCCCGCGAGCGTCCCGGGCGCACCCCAAATTGCCTCCGCCGGCCACCTAGTACTCCTCTCCCCTCCTCGCCGCCACCAAAGGGTGCCGCCGGCAAAGCCTGCACGGCGTCGGCGGTGGCGGGGCTCTCCACCCTCTCGCAAGGCACGCGTGCAGCACGGGGCGGCTCGGCCATGCGAGAGCTCGAGACTCATGGAGGCACCAGCCTCGTGGCGGCTGGGCAGCGCGGGGGCTCGGTGACGCTGAGCGGTGTTGGCGCCGCCCCTCTCGCAGCGCCGCCCTTCTTCTACCTTGAGCTGCCTCACACAACTCTCCATCTCTCTCAAGCTACTCTTCTCCTCGGTGGCTTCCCACAAGAACACTCACACACACACAACGCACGCATATACCAAGGAAGAGGAACGGCTTTGCCAGAGACACTCCCATGGTGAACCACAATGGCTACATGGTTTCTCTGCTCAGCCCTCTCGGCCTCGTGTTCATCCTCATTAACCAAAGCAATATATACAAGGACCTGGCACTTATGCCACACACCCACGCGGAGCCGTCACATTCGGCCATTAGCACCACCTCTCCACGTACTAGTACATGCCACTAACCTCTGTCATATCCTTCTCCTGGAATCTCTCTAGGAGCAACAAGACGCGGCCGTGCTGCTAACAGACCCATGCATGCGCTAACAAACTCCCAGATTTTCCTCAGCTATTTTGTCCAGCCGGTTGCTGCATCATACAGCCGTGCCTCCTTGGGCATCACTGCAGCCTCACGCCGCCATCAGCATCACGTCATGCTAGCCGTCTCGCACGGCAGCCCGGCATCTCGCCTCCTCCGCATGTCGTCGCTGAAGCTTCGCCGGACAAACAACACACTAGACTAGAGTACATGCAGAACAAAATAGACATGCACCTGCATATGACAAGATTAGTTCTAACAATCACCTCCCTAATCTTGTCATGCCAACTCGCCAAAACCTCATGCGGATCACCCGCAACATCTTGCCAAGACTTTGCAGCGGCAAGATCACACCACCTTGCCTCACGCTGCAGCTTCACCATGATGCATCATCAATCTCCACTTGAACCTTCTTCAGCAGCATCACACCACTGGTCACGTACGTCTTGCCGTCGTCGTCGCAACACCTCATCTTGGGGATGGCGTCACACCACCCAGAACACCTCCGCGGCTAGCTTCACATCGATCCTCATGATGGCCTCACCCGCTGTACATCGATCTTCTCAGCGGCATCTCATCACCGTCTTGTCGGCATCGCACGGTCGTCATGGCAGCGTCGCACCGCCATCTCCTCCTAGCGGCATCACACCGCAACCACCTGTTCGCGCGGCATCACACCGGCGAAGACCTCCTTGTCGTGGACGACGCCGTCGCAGCGCCGGACACCACCGTGCACCATCTTGTCGTGGTCGACGCCGTCGCAGCGCCGGACACCACCATGCACCATCTTGTCGTGGTCGACGCCGTCACAGCGCCCATCACCACATCGTCCTGCCGCACGCAGCAGCCACCTCTTGACGTGGACGGCGCCTTCGCAACGCCGATCACCACGCCATCATCACCTCGCGGCATCGCACCGAAACCAGCCATCAGCGGTACCGCACCGCTGCCAGCCATCACCTCGCACCGACGTCCTCCACCTCACATGGAGTCCACCGCGTCACCGCCGTCGCAGCCGTTGCCTCCGCCCAGCACCATGGCGTCCACCATAGCCGCCGGCACCGTCGTCGCCGCCACGAATCAACAAGGCTCTGATGCCAAATGTTGGCGCCGCCCCTCTCGCAGCGCCGCCCTTCTTCTACCTTGAGCTGCCTCACACAACTCTCCATCTCTCTCAAGCTACTCTTCTCCTCGGTGGCTTCCCACAAGAACACTCACACACACACAACGCACGCATATACCAAGGAAGAGGAACGGCTTTGCCAGAGACACTCCCATGGTGAACCACAATGGCTACATGGTTTCTCTGCTCAGCCCTCTCGGCCTCGTGTTCATCCTCATTAACCAAAGCAATATATACAAGGACCTGGCACTTATGCCACACACCCACGCGGAGCCGTCACATTCGGCCACTAGCACCACCTCTCCACGTACTAGTACATGCCACTAACCTCTGCCATATCCTTCTCCTGGAATCTCTCTAGGAGCAACAAGACGCGGCCGTGCTGCTAACAGATCCATGCATGCGCTAACAAACTCCCAGATTTTCCTCAGCTATTTTGTCCAGCCGGTTGCTGCATCATACAGCCGTGCCTCCTTGGGCATCACTGCAGCCTCACGCCGCCATCGGCATCACGTCATGCTAGCCGTCTCGCACGGCAGCCCGGCATCTCGCCTCCTCCGCATGTCGTCGCTGAAGCTTCGCCGGACAAACAACACACTAGACTAGAGTACATGCAGAACAAAATAGACATGCACCTGCATGTGACAAGATTAGTTCTAACAAGCGGCTCCAGTGTTGTGGTGGAGGCATTGGTGGCAGGCTGGTGGCTTGGGCGGCGGATCTGGCGCACGTTCGGCGCAGAGCGGGCGCGGTGACCACGCAGGAGGATGCCCCCAGTGCTACGCGCGAGGGGCAGGCACATGGAGGCCTGGGCGGGAGGTGCAGCGGTAGGCTGGAGGTGGCCATTGGCACGCGGGCGAGCGTGCTAAGGGGTCAGGCACGGAACTGGCGCTCTGGCAGGTGCGATATCAGTTAGGGTTGGCTGCTGTTTGGGTGGCGCGACAGGCCGAGGTGGAGCGGTGAGGAGCCGGTGGAACAAGTGAAAGTCTAGCACTCACTTTGGATCGGTGCCGGCAATAGCGGTGCCATGATGGCCATGGTGCCGTTCCCCTTCTTGAATGTATTGCTGTGGAGCTCCATTACACGACTCTCCGGGAGAAATCCCTAATTTTGGATGGTCGAAGCGGGCGATGACCGCGGCTATGTTGTTTCCTTCTTTGAGGCATCGCTTTGAAGAGTCAGCACATTACGGTTTGCACGGATCGCTTTGTCAGCGGGGACAGGGGACATCGGGGCGGCGGCTCCGAGTGGTTTTTGTTTGTGCGCCGAGATAGCGATCTCGGGAACAATGCGAGTGGCAGCTCTATGAGGTGGGGCTCGATCTCGACATTGGTTGGGTATCATCCTTGTCCCGCTTGGGCAGTGGGGGTGTCGGCTCGGTCGATGCGCCCCAGAGGGGGCGGTCTGATTTTATGTCGGGGCGGCGGCCTCGGATGTGGTGCAACATTTGTGGTTTGCGAGCGGTTGCCCTGAGCAGCTTGGGCTGCGGGCAGCTGGGCTGTGCGGCATTGCTGCTCGGGGAGAGAGGTGGTATGTCGGGGCGACGGCCCCGAAAGGCGGTGCCGGTGGAGTGCGCTGGGCGCGACGGAGCGGTGGATGTCGGGGCGTCGGCCCCGAGAGAATCTCTATGGCGACTAGGCTTCTGTGGCAACGATGCTGGTGGGAGCGATGGCGGCGACGTGGCAATGGTTCAGGTAGTCGGCTCTTCTCTGGCATGTTCGCGGTTTTGCCTCGGTTTGTTTGTTGTTGTGGAGTCGAAGCTACGGCGCCGGGACCCTGTGGTATACGATGACTGGCTACAAGTGGCTCGTTCGGCTATTTCCCGTGGCGCCAGCTTTCGCCTGGTTTTGTTCTTCCGAGTTCTCCGTCTGAGTCGGAGTTGCGTTGTCTGGCCGCAGGTCGACATGTGTCTATTAGGGTGGGCTCTGCCCTGTATGTGTTTGTCTCTGGGAGTGGGCTTGGCCATTCTTGTTCTGGTTTTTGCCTGGTTTTCCGTAATTAACTGGGCAATTCTCTTCTGCTTAATTAATAGATGAGGTAATCTTTGCCTTCGTTTAAAAAAAACCCGAGGAGAGCGCCTTCATGATGTCCTCTTACTCGGTGTGTTTCGCTGCGTGAACTTGTGCATCGACTCCGATGGAAAGTGATATGGACTACGGAGTAGCCTAGAGCAAACGTATAAATAGGGAATTAATGAGCGAGTAGCAGCTATACAACCTGGGCTACCAAGCAACGCTCGTATCCGCGTACTACCTCGTTATAGGTAGACCGAGCTCATCGTGTTCCGGCTCGTCGACCTCGGTGTGGTGCAGCTTCCTCCTCGTGCTGTTGGTGGCCGTCGACAAGAGCAGGAAGGAGAAGGCACTGGCCTTTCCTGGATGTTCTGCTCCTTTTATACAAGGTCCTTGACCAAGCATACGCGCATGCGCTGGCCATGCCGGTGACTGTGAAGAACATGCAACACATGTTGACGTGTAGGTCGATCGATGTAGAAATTTCTCTTCTCAAAGATAATAAGGTTTATATCTCCAAGTTTACAGTTATGTGAGGGTCCGTATCTCCTTAACTTGTGCGGCGTCCCAGGCTCGAATCGACAGACAGTGCGTGGGCCTGCTGCCATGCTGACGCCCAGTTAACGGGGAATGGATGCAGCACTGCTAGATTTAACGGATTTGTACTAAAATGTTCTATTAGACAAGTTAAGGGGTCAGTTTTATGGGTTTTTTAAGTTTCTATATGAATTTGTTCCTACTAGGACAAGTTTATGTACTAAAACTGGTATTAACTCTATAATTTATCCCATTGCCGATAGTAGATGAGTAAGTTACATTCATTGCCTCCCTAAGAAGGGAGGTATTACTGTTGTTCCTAGTGATAAGAATGAGCTTATTTCACAAAGAATTGTCACGGGCTACAGAATGGTAATTGATTATAGAAAATTAAATAAAGCTACTAGAAAATATCATTACCCTCTGCCTTTTATCGATAAATTGTTAGAAAGATTATCTAAGCACACACAATTTTGCTTCCTTAATGGATACTCTGGCTTTTCACAAATACCTATTTTACAATCTGATCAAGAAAAGACTATCTAAAGCTACTAGAAAAGAATTGTTACATGTTATAGAATGGTAATCGATTTTTGCAAATTAAACAACCTACTAGGAAAGATCATTACCATCTACCTTTTATTGATCAAATGCTAGAAAGACTATCTAAACATACACATTTTTGCTTTCTAGATGGTTATTCTGGTTTCTCTCAAATACCTGTGTCAAAAGAGGATCAAGAAAAGATTACTCTTGCATGTCCATTTGGTACCTTTGCTTATAGACGTATGCATTTTGTTTTATGCAATGCACCTGCTACCTTTCAAGGATGTATGACTGATATATTCTCTGACTTTTATGAAAATATTGTTGAGGTTTTCATGGATGATTTCTCCTTTGACAGAACTTTTTTTGATGTTTGCTTAAGCAACCTTGATCGAGTTTTGCGGAGATGTGAAGAAACTAATCTTTTCATGGATTGGGACAAGTGCCACTTTATGATTAATGAAGGTATTGTCTTGGGGCATAAAATTTCTGAAAGATGTATTAAAGTTGATAAAGCTAAAGTAGATGCTATTTAAAAGATGACGTGTCCTAAAGATATCAAAGGTATAAGAAGTTTTCTTGGTCATGCTGGTTTCTTTAGGAGGTTTATTAGAGACTTCTCTAAAATTTCTAGGCCTCTCACTAATCTCTTGCAAAAAGATGTTCCTTTTGTTTTTGATGATGATTGTGTAGAAGCATTTGAAATACTTAAGAAAGCCTTGATTTCTGCACCTATTGTTCAACCACCTGATTGGAATTTACCCTTTAAAATTATGTGTGATGCTAGTGATTATGTTGTTGGTGCTGTTGTAGGGCAAATAGTTGATAAGAAAATGAATGTTATTCATTATGCTAGTAAAACTCTAGATATTGCCCAGAGAAAGTATGCTACAATTGAAAAAAAATTAGCAGTTGTTTTTGGTTGTGACAAGTTCAGATCTTATATTGTTGATTCCAAGGTAACTGTTCACACTGATCATGCCACTATTAAATATCTTATGGAAAAGAAAGATGCTAAATCTAGACTTATTAGATGGGTTCTCTTGCCACAAGAATTTGATTTGCATATTATTGATAGAAAGGGAGCGGAGAACCCCATTGCAGACAACTTGTCTAGGTTAGAAAATTTTCTTGATGACCCACTACCTATTGATGATAGCTTTACTGATGAGCAATTAGCTGTCATAAATGCTTCTCGTAATAATCCATGGTATGTTGATTATGATAATTATATTGTTGCTAAATTTATACCACCTAGTTTCACATACCAGCAAAAGAAAAAGTTTTCCTATGATTTAAGGCATTACTTTTGGGATGACCCACACTTTTATAAAGGAGTAGATGGTGTCATTAGATGTTGTGTACCTGAGCATGAACAGGAACAGATCCTATGCAAGAGTCACTCCGAGGCCTATGGAGGACA
Organism: Triticum aestivum; assembly: GCF_018294505.1. NCBI lineage: Eukaryota > Viridiplantae > Streptophyta > Magnoliopsida > Poales > Poaceae > Triticum > Triticum aestivum. Next base: position 66,545,397 of record NC_057795.1, on the reverse strand, counting down.
CCACGCTGGAGATAGAACTGCACACAAGGTATTATAATCCGGTTTTTATTGGCCTATTCTCCTCAAGGATGCTCGTAAGTTTGTCTTGTCTTGTGATGAATACCAGAGAATTGGCAATATTAGTAGACGTCAGGAAATGCCTATGAATTATTCACTTGTTATTGAACCATTCGATGTTTGGGGCTTTGATTATATGCGACCTTTTCCTTCCTCTAATGGGTATACACATATTTTAGTTGTTGTTGATTATGTTACAAAGTGGGTAGAGGCTATTCCAACTAGTAGTGATGATCATACCACCTCTATTAAGATGCTTAAAGAAGTTATTTTTCCGAGGTTGGAGTCCCTAGATATTTAATGACTGGTGATGGTTCACATTTTATTCATGGTCTTTCCATAAATTGCTTGCTAAATATGATGTGAACCATAGAATTACATCTCCAATCACCCTCAATCTAGTGGTCAAGTAGAATTGAGCAATAAAGATATTAAATTGATTTTGCAAGAGACTGTTAATAGATCTAGAAAGAATTAGTCTAAGAAACTTGATGATGCATTGTGGGCTTACATAACTGATTATAAAAACCGTATGGGTATGTCTCCATATAAATTGGTTTATGGAAAAGCATGTCACTTACCTCTTGAACTAGAACAAAAAGCTTATTGGGCAATTAAAGAGCTCAACTATGATTTCAAACTTGTCGATGAAAAGAGGTTATTTGACATAAGCTCGCTTGATGAATGGAGAACCCAAGCCTATGAGTTTGCCAAGTTGTTTAAAGAAAAGGTTAAAAGATGGCATGACAAAAGGATACAAAAATGTGAGTTTAGTGTAGGTGATCATGTTTTATTATATAACTCCCATTTAAGATTTTTTGCAGGAAAGCTTCTCTCTAAATGGGAAGGTCCTTACATTATCGAGGAGGTTTATCATTCCGGTGCCATCAAGATCAACAATGCCGAAGGCACTAACCCGAAGGTGGTAAACAATCAAAGAATCAAACACTATATTTCAGGTACTCCCATAAATGTCGAGACAAATATTATTAATACCATAACACTGGAGGAGTACATAAGGGATACTCTCTAGAACATCTCGGACTCCGAAAAGGAATAGGTATGCGGTACGGTAAGTAAACCGACTCCAAAACTGTTCTAATGGCAAATTTTCTCCGTTTTGGAATATTTATAAAATTAGGAAAAGTAAAAGTAGTCTGAAGAGTGCACGAGGAAGCGGCAAGGCAGGGGAACGCACCCTATCCCCTGGGCGCGCACTTGTGCCTTGTGGCCATCTCGTGTGTCCTATGAACTCTGTTTTCTTGCACAATACTTCTTTTGGTCGGAAAAAAATCATTATATAATCTCCCGAAAGTTTTGACCACGGTACCATGGCAAAATCCCCTGTTCTTGTGTTTAGCTGTTTTCTGCAAGAGTTTTCAAGGCCAGGCATCACGTCTTCCACCTCCTCCAACAATGTGGACGACGATGCATGGTTGATGCAAATGGAACTCGGAAGGGAGGAGGCCGAGGAAGTCACGATCGGAGAAGATGAAGGGGATTCGCTTAAGGTTCACCCTCCGGCTTCGGAGAGAGGCACTCTAGCTGGCATCTCCACTATTCCAAATCCCCATCAAGCAATGGGGACTACAAGCAATCATGAAGGCAAAGAGATACAAGGAGGACTTCCCCCAAGGAGGCCCCTACACAGGTTACACCGAAATAATTTTCATAACTTGGTTCATGACTATGGAGTAGAGAACACCCCTCACACACACATACCTTCCAATTGGTATATATCTCGTACAAGTGAAAGTAATGCAGGGAAGAGCTCTTGGTGGCCTGAAAATAAGCATCTTCTAGAGGAGATTCAGAAGAATGCGAATGCACTCCAACGTGTACTCCGTGAACTGCATGATTTGAAAGAGATCTTATTGAAACTGGCAGACACATCATCAACAACTCCATCACCTTCACCTCCAAAGAAAGAGATCTAAATACATGGGTATGGTCACTCCCCTTGGCTTGTGCCAAGCTTGGGGGAGGTGTCCTGGTATCGTATCACATCACACCTTTACTTTTATTGTTTTTCTTAGTTTGATCTGTTTGGTTATATCTTTATCTAGTAGAATAAAAGCTTTTACTATTATCTAGCTTTGAGTTTTGTTTTGAGATCTATCTATGTAAACGAGTCCGTGAGTTATATATAATAAAGAGTAGTTTTTAGTTAAGGGCTCTGTTTTCTTGCTATGATCTTGAGGGAATAAAATAAAAGAAAGAATAAAAAGAATAAAAAGACCATATAATGATCTTATGGAGAGTGATGACTTCACGTATAAAGAGAATGATGAATAAAATTTGTTGAGAGTTGAAAAACATAGTTTTGGTCATTGCTGCAATTACTAGGAAGTAAAAAGAAAGAGAGGTTTCACACATAAATATACTATCTTGGACATCTTTTGTAATTGTGAGCACTCATTAAAATATGACATGTCAAAAATTTGATGTTGGACAAGGAAGACAACATAATAAGTTATGTTTTCCCATATCCGAATAGAAGTTATATTGTTATGGATCCTCCAACATGTTGAGCTTGCTTCTCACCCCTTGCTAGCCAAATCTTTTGCACCAAGTAGAGATACTACTTGTGCTTCCAAATATCCCTTAAACCCGTTTTGACATGAGTCCACCATACCTTCCTATGGATTGAGTAAGATCCTTCAAGTAAGTTGGCATCCGTCCAAGCAATAAAAATTGCTCTCTAAATATGTATGATCTATTAGTGCGAAGAAAATAAACTTTATACGAAATTGTGATATGGAAGAAATAAAAGCGATAGACTGCATAATAAAGTTCTTTATTACAAGCGGCAATATAAAATGACATTCTTTTGCATTAAGATTTTGTGCATCCAACCATAAAAGTGCATGACAACCTCTGCTTCCCTCTGCGAAGGGCCTATCTTTTACTTTTATCTTCTACCCTTATATAAGAGTCATGGTGATCTTCACCTTTCCTTTTTTGCACTTTTTCTTTTTGGCAAGCGCTATGTGTTGGAGAAATATCCATAAAGTATGATTGCTGACATAAAGTATTATTGTTGACATTACCCTTGAGGTAAAAGGTTGGGAGGCGAAACTATAAGCCCCTATCTTTCTCTGTATCTGACTGAGGCTTTGAACCTATAAGTATCGCGTGAGTATTAGCAATTGTGAAAGAGTAAATGATAGTTGAGTATGTGGACTTGCTGAGAACCTCTTATATAGACTCTTTCCGATGTTATGATAAATTGCAATTGCTTCAATGACTAAGATCATAGTTTGTTAGTTTCAACGAAGTTTTTGATTCATACTTTACCTTGTGAATGAATTGTTACTTTAGCATAAGAAATTATATGACAATATATGTAGCTGTTCTAAAAGATGATCATGATACCCTCATGTCCGTATTTTATTTTATCGACACCTCTATCTTAAACAAGTGGACATATTTTTCGATTTCGACTTCCGCTTGAGGATAAGTGAGGTCTAAGCTTGGGGGAGTTGATACGTCCATTTTGCATCAAGCTTTTATATTGATATTTATTGCATTATGGGCTGTTGTTACACATTATAGCATAATACTTATGCCTTTTCTCTCTTATTTTACAAGGTTTACATGAAGAGGGAGAATGTCGGCAGCTGAAATTCTTGATTGGAAAAGGAGCAAATCTGAGAGACCTATTCCGCACAACTCCAAAAGCCCTGAAACTTTACAGAAAATTATTTTGAATTAATAAAAAATATTGGGCGAAGGAAGTACCAGAGGGGTCCCACCAGGAAGCCACAAGGGTGGGGGCGCACCCTACCCCCTGGGCGTGCCCCTGCCTTGTGGGCTCCCTGTCAGGCCTCCGGTGCCCATCTTCTGCTATATGGTGTGTTTTGACCTGGAAAAATTCATAAGGAAGCTTTCAGGATGAAGCGCCGCCGTCTCGAGGCGGAACCTGGGCAGAAGCAATCTATGGCTCTGGCGGAGCTGTTCTACTAGGGAAACTTCCCTCCCTGAGGGGGAAATCGATGCCATCGTCATCACCAACGATCCTCTCATCGAGAGGGGGTCAATCTCCATCAACGTCATCACCAGCACCATCTCCTCTCAAACCCTAGTTCATGTCTTGTATCCGATCTTTGTCTCAAAACCTCAGATTGGTACCTGTGGGTTGTTAGTAGTGTGGATTACTCCTTGTAGTTGATGCTAGTTGGTTTATTCGGTGGAAGATCATATGTTCAGATCCTTAATGATAATTATTACTCCTCTAATTGTGAACATGAATATGCTTTGTGAGTAGTTATGTTTGTTCCTGAGGGCATGGGAGAAGTCTTGTTATAAGTAATCATGTGAATTTGGTATTCGTTCGATATTTTGATGAGATGTATGTTGTCTCTCCTCTAGTGGTGTTATGTGAACGTTGACTACATGACACTTCACCATGATTTGGGCCTAGGGGAAGGCATTGGGAAGTAATAAGTAGATGATGGATTGCTAGAGTGACAGAAGCTTAAACCCTAGTTTATGCGTTGCTTCGTAAGGGGCTGATTTGGACCCATATGTTTCTGCTATGGTTAGATTTATCTTAATTCTCCTTTCATAGTTGTGGATGCTTGCGAGAGGGGTTATCATAAGTGGGAGGTTTGTCCAAGTAAGGACAGCAACCGAGCACCGGTCCACCCACATATCAAATTATCAAAGTAACGAACGTGAATCATATGAGCATGATGCAAAGTAGCTTGACAATAATTCCCATGTGTCCTCGGGAGCGATTTGCTTTATATAACAGTTCGTCCAGGCTTGTCATTTGCTACAAAAAGGATCGGGTCACCTTGCTGCACCTTAGTTATTTTTGTTACTTGCTACGCGTTATGAATTATCTTATCACAAAACTATCTGTTACCGGTAATTTCAGTGCTTGCAGAGAATACCTTGCTGAAAACCGCTTGTCATTTCCTTCTGCTCCTCGTTGGGTTCGACACTCTTACTTATCAAAAGGACTACGATAGATCCCCTATACTTGTGGGTCATCAGAAGCCCATGCTGAGATAAATAACATGAAAGAACATATTGAGGCCTCTCTACAAGCACAAGCTGGCACTAAGGTGCAAATGATATGATGGAATTACATAGTCGTCTATCTGATCAGAAGGTAGAAGCTAACCGACTTGCATATAGGCGGCAAAGGAGAGGATAGTGGCGAAGTTAGCTGAGGAAAGAACCAAGTTGTTTGACAAGTTCACAGAGATGTTGATGCCTGAAAGTGCGTTAAGTTGACTAGAGGGGGGTGAATAGGCGATTTTTACAAATTCGTCACTGAGGAATTTCAGGATGGGGAAATTCCTAAGTCACGAACTACAAGCAACGGAATAAGTATTCAGGTATAAGCATAATAGAGCAATAGCATAGTCATCATGATAAAATGAAAGACAAACACAGAGTACAGAAAGCGTAAACACAGGATAAGCAGGCTGAAGACAATGTGACTGAAGAAATTGGTTTGAGGAAATAGAGAAAGTCTTCAGTGAAAGTCTTCAAACAGTAATGATATGAGTGTTTACAATGTAACTGAAGAAATTGGTTTGAGGAAGCATAAAGATGTGAGACCGTTTTCTTTTGGATGAGAAGGGCCAAAGGATACACCAACAAATTCAATTTGAACTTCGAATAAATATGATATGAGTGTTTACAAATCTTCCCTTGTGTTTGAAAACCTTAAGATTGTTCTATTACTATGAGGTTTTTTGTGTCATGCTCAAGACATGTTGTTATAGTTTGGATATCAAAATTTGCTGGCAAGACTGTTCTATTGCTGTGGGGTGTTTTGTGTCATGGACAAAACATAACTATTGATATTATTTGGATATCAAGATTGCTTTTTTTGTTTGGAAATCAAGTTTTTTTTGATAACTTTCAATGTGTATGCTTTTTGATATCATCGATTCAAATGGTTGGTGGTAAAATGTACTAGAGGTTGCATGTGTTGAAATATAATTGAGAAAGAAAAAGGTAAGATGATGACATCAAAGAGAGTGGCTTCTATTACCTGATTGTGGCACATACTAGTAGTTTCGTTTTAATTTATCTATGTGGATGGCTGGGGCCGCACCTTGGTGCTGCCTCCATTGTACATGCCCTAAGAGTAAAAACCTACACGTTTGCTAAAATGGATTGTCACTTGTGTTTTGAGAGGAAGGTCACACATGCCTTGTGCAAACCAACCAACCGGCTACTGCAGTAGGTGCAGACAAGACATCAAGGGTGGTCGTTTCTACCACGGTTTTGCTTTGTGGCCTCCCCTTCTTTTCGAATGAATTTCTTCCTTCTGGCCCACTTCACAACTTTTGTCCAATAGCCCAAAGCCTCTGGTTCGGGCTAGCAACAACATTGCTCGGATGGAATTTTACTTAACCTCGATCCCCAACAACCATTGATGTGCATGTCACCAATGCCAAAATGATCACTTTTATATCAGCGGTGAAAGACAGTAGAAATACAACCTGTACACCACCTAAATTTAATAATAATAATTATTATTAAATGGTACTACGCTCGATGGGCACACTATAGGGTCGGGTTACCCGATGGGTATGGGTGTGCGTCTGATTTCAGACCCATGTGTAGGGTCATGGGCATAGGATGGATTCGGTTGTGTAATTGGGCATGAGTCTGGTAGAGGTCGACCCGGCCAAACCCGACCCCACTGCCAGGTTGATCCAAATCCAGTCATTCATGCATCGCTTGATGGGTGGTTGGAAAAACATGAAAGGAGGAAAAGGGGGCATTTTTGTATGGGGTTGGCCCCCAGCATAACCAAGAAAAGCAAGGCCGGGCACAGGAGCATCCGAACCACCGACCCAAGCCTAGGCAACACATGAAAATATAATTGAAAAAAATATATTTGTGTGTGCAGTCTAGTGTATTGAGCAGTTTGTGTGTGTGTTAATTCTTGGTGGCATGTTTTCACAACCATTGCCGGTACAAGGTCCGTCCCACCTTAAAAATATTGCGGCCTCCGCCACTACTTGTGGTCCCTTGTGTTTTGAGACGAAGGTCACACGTGCCTTGTGCAACCAACCAACCAGCTATTGCAGCAGGTGTAGACAGGTCAGAGGTGGCAGTTTCTACCACGATTTTGATTTGTGGCCTCCCCTTCTTTTTCAAACGGATTTCTATCTTCTGACCCACTTCACAGCTTTTGTCCAGTAGCCCAGCGCCTCCGGTTCGGTGTGATTCGCTAGAGCAACACTGCCCGGATGGAATTGTACTTAACCTCAGTCCCCAACAACCACAGTTGTTGCATGTCACCAATGTCATATCGGAGGTGAAAAATGGTAGGAATGCGATGCCATCTTTTATATCGATGGATTGATTTGACCGGTATTAAATTTCATGTGACAAATTCAATATAGAAGCTAAAATATGAGCTAAAGTTTTGACGTCATTGCCTCTGGTTCAGTGTGATTCGCTAGCAGCAACACTGCTCAGATGGAATTTTACATAACCTCAATCCCCAACATCAACTGCTGTTGCATGTCAGCCACAATGACACCTTTTATATCGGTGGTGAAAAACAGTAGGAATAGAACTTGTACATCACCTAAATTTAATAACAATAATTATTATTATTAAATGGTACTACGTTCGATGGACACCCGATAGGGTCGGGTTACCTGATGGGTACGGGTGGGGTGTGGGTCTGATTTCGGACCCCACCTTAAAAAAAATCGTCCTCCGCCACTACTTGTGGTCCCTTGCATTTTGAGACGAAGGTCACACGTGCCTTGTGCAACCAACCAACCAGCTGCTGCAGCAGGTGCTGACAGGAGATTAGGGGTGGCAGTTTCTACCACGACTTTGCTTTCTGGACTCCCCTTCTTTTTCGAAGGGATTTCTTCCTCCTGACACACATCATCGCTTTTGTCCAATAGCCTAGCGCCTCTGGTCCGGTGTGATTCGCTAGCAGCAACACTGCCTGGATGGAATTGTACTTAACCTCAACCCCCAACAACCACAGCTGTTGCATGTCATCAATGCCAGAGTGCCATATATTGGTGCTGAAAAACAGTAGGAATGTAATGACATCTTTTATATCGATGGATTGATTCGACTGGTATTAAATTTCATGTGACAAATTCAATATAGTAGCTAAAATTTTGCATATCATTGCCCATAAGATTTATAAAAAATGACTGCATGTTCTCAACTAAAACCTACTGGTGGGCAGTACCTGATCATAAGGAAGCAATCTTCTCTTTTCAAATTCAAATTGAATGGCATGTTCACAGTACTACAAGGCCCCAACTGATGAATGATGAAATCAGAGGCAGTAAAAAAAGGCATCTGCATAGTGCTACATGGAAACAGAGGCTCCAAAAAGAAAACTTTTTCTTTTGGAAAGAGAAAAATACAGCTATCATTTTGCTCACGTAGCGCCTCCTCCGTCCCCCGCAAGATTGCGGTTTTGCCATCGATCTCTCCTCGTCGCCTCGAACTCCCCCTAAACCCCAACCGAACCCCTCCGTCTCCGTCTCCGTCCCGGTCTCCGCAGAGCCCCTTCCTTCCCTCCTAATCTTCTCCGTCCATGGCCTACTTCTGCACGCTGTCCGGCGCGGACCTCTCCTTGTCCCTCCCAACAAGAGGCGACGAGAGGACGGGCGCGCTGGCGGGTCACATGGCGTCTGCTCTGGCGCCGGAGGAGGGCGCGGGCGCCAAGAACGTCGGCGAGGGGAACGGGAGCGCGGTGGGCCGGTCGTCGAGGCACCGGTCCTTGCGCTCCGACGCGGCGGAGGTGCTTCAGGAGGGGGGATGCGACCGGCGGACCAAGACCAAGAAGCGGGCGGCGCGTGCGCCGAAGGGGGAGGGGCGCGCTCGGTACGGCTGCGCGTTCGAGGAGGAGGAGGAGGGGATCGCGGCGCCGAATCGGCTGGTGTGGTCCAAGGTGAAGGGCTACCCGTGGTGGCCGGCCCAGGTGTTCGACCCGAAGGACGCGTCGGCGCTCGCGCTGGCGGAGCGCCGGAAGGACGGGGCCGTCCTCGTCACCAACTTCTGGCAGAAGACGTTCGCGTGGGTGTCCGGCGCGGCGTCGCTCCGCCCGTTCCGCGACGGGTTCCAGCGCTTCGCCGCCGTCGACCGCGCCCACGTCCAGCTCTGGGGCGCCCGCGCCACCATGTCCCCGTTCGCCTCCGCCCTGGACACCGCGCTCAGCGAGGTCGCGCGCCGTGTGGAGGCCGGCCTGTCGTGCGACTGCGCCATCGGCAACCGCGTCTCCAAGAAGCAGGTGATCGACAACCCCGGCGTCCGTGAGGGCGCGCACGGCGCGGTGGTGGATGCCGCCTTCACCAGGGACGCGTTCCGCGGCGAGGCGTTCGTCGAGTACGTCTCCGCGCTTGCCGTCGCGCCGCTGGCCGGAACCGACAGGCTCGAGCTCACCGTCGCCATGGCGCAGCTCACGGCCTTCACCCGGTGGAGGGGTACCCGAGGCCTCCCCGTGTACACGGCTTGCCATGGCATCGACGATATTGCAGACGGTGTCAGGGAGGGCACGCCGGCACGCCGTGCCACCAAGAGGGGAAGGCCAAAGGGCGACAATGCCGCCAAGGGCAAACGGAAGATGTCAAGGTACTGCACCTGCGACGGCAGCGCAAGCGAGAGCGCGGAAGATCCCTTGGAGATGGAGGAGAACTATGAGCCCAGGCCACAGCCCGTGTCTCACCAGACGACCACGAAGATGGGGAGGCTCATGAGCCAGGCCGCACGCCGGATGTCGCTGTCGCCAGTGAGCCACAAAGCCGATCCTCAGGCGAATGCAGGTGTGACGATGACAAGGTGCACCGGGGCTGCTGCTGCTGATCATACCACCGCTGCTCCTTCAGTGAAGCCGCAGAATGGTGGCCTCAACAAGGATGAGCCTTTGCTGACTGGGCTGTCGCTGAACTTCAGCGGCCCGGACACCATCCCTCCGGCGAGTGACCTCGTCAAGATCTTCAGCAAGTTTGGGCCTGTGGTGGAAGTCAGGCCAGAAGGTTTGACGGTCTCCATGGTGATCTTCAAGAGGAAATTGGATGCCGAGGCGGCATTTTCAAGCACGCCGAAGATCCGTGCCCTGGACCCAAATCTGGTCAGCTACCGCCTCGCCTACTCGCTGCCGGCTCCTATGCCGGTTGATTCTCCACAGAGCCCAATGAACACCGATGAAATGGATCACCTATTTGTTGATGATGATGAAGCTCTTCAGTAGCCTGACTACTATGGGTTTTGTTTTGGGGGATCACTCAGGTTTCTGCTGCTCATCCTGGCAATGTTTTTTTTTTGGTCTAATCAATGACATTGCACCACTTGCTGTTCCTATGTTACTAACTATCAATGTTGTTTTTCCTCTTGCAGGTTATTTCGGATAGCAGGAGGCAATGAAAGAGTTTACATGTTCAAATCAAGCAAGCAAGTTTTGAAGTATCTATGATAGACTGTAGCAGGGAAAAGTTCAGGAACTATTGTCAGTTATGTTGTATCCATGTGGACTGGTAGCTTCCAGCAGTTACACCTTTTTTGCTTGTCTTCTACAAAGTGTTGTTTGATGACTATGTTCGTGAGTTTTATCTTTGGTGCAAAGACATCTGAATTGATGATGCTTTTTATCTATCTATCTATCTATATATCTGGATTTTGGATTCATTCTGACATGTCCCCTGATTGGTGCTGTATTATCTGCATTGCAAAGCTGGTTAAAGACCATGATGTGCTCAATTTTCATTTTGGAAATGGTTTTACCAGTCCATGTCTATAGACTTGTCCCCACACAGAAAAAAAGCCTTGTTATGCAATTAAAGAGTTTACATGCTCAAATCAAGCAAGCAAGTTTTGAAGTACTGCTATACATGATAGCCTGTAGCAGGAAGTTCAGGAACCAGTCAGTTATGTTGTATCAATGTGGACTGGTGAAGTAGTAGTTTCCAGCAGTGCAGTGTTGTTTAATGACTATGTTAGTGAGTTATCTGTGTTGCAAAGACATCTAATTTCATGATGCTTTATCTATCTATCTATATATAGTTTTGATTTTGGATTCGTTCGAGCTACAACTTATGCAGCAGAAAGCGCTTTGATTTGTGCATGCTGCGTTCAGTTTTCCATCTGAAATGATATTAGCAGTACATGTGTGTGCAGACTTATTATTTAGTCTGGTAACTGGTTCCATGCTCTTTAAACAAAATGTGAGACTGAAATCCTGAATTGTTAGTATGCTTCATATTCAATTCATCACAAATTCCACCAACATTAGGCCTGATGGACACTTTGCATCTGCAATTTGCTTGCTAACAAGACCAGAGCAAATTATGTCTCCAAACTAGAGGGATTAACTTGCAGATGATGAGCGATAATAATTACAATGCGTACCAATGGAACGAACAAGTGTAGGATACTGCAAAATGTTGCTGCAGGATTAACCAATTCAGAAGCGAAGTACTCCCTATGTAAACTAATATAAGAGTGTTTAGATCACTATTTTAGTATTCCAAACACTCTTATATTAGTTTACGGAGGGAGTAATTATTTGTAACCAAACAGCATTAATACATTCTCAACTTGGAGGTGTCAAGATATCACGTTACATACATTGACTCGAAAGAATCAAAAGTGGGATGTACAGAGTTGATCTAACTGGAGGGGAGAAAATTGGAGTTGCACATTCAGCGCGACCGTTCCCCAGCCGGAAACATCAACAGATCAGAAGAGAAAACAATATGCTCTACCCTATCTAGTATGTACATTGCTCCTACCCCTTCTGACCCTTGTCATGACAAGTGGAAGGAGCCTAAACCCTCTGCCAGAGCGTATTTGAGTTTCGTTTTCATTATCTCCTGCGATGATCCAGAAACACAGAGGGTGAGAAATCTTCCCGGGTTTGGATGCTTGTAGAATTAAGTATTAACTATGTATGCATGGGAGGGTCTCTTTTCATGGTACCTTCGAGGAGTAAGGAGGAAGCTTGATGAAGTGCCGGCAAGTGTTGACGCTTGGCAACTCGTTGTCGACATTGCCATCACATTGCTGTTGAACATAATGAATGTCATTCAGATCAGTTTCATCGGAATCTTAGACTTTAGCCATATTAGAGTATAGTTTCTTATGAGAAACACAATTGCGAACCTTTCGCACGACGGTGAGCTTTGGATCGAGCGAAGCTAGGCCACCAAGTGGGAGCTGAGGAGCTCCAGTGGTGAATTGGAGGAATGCCCGCTGGTCCTCTCTTTCAAACTCCCGCAAGATCTCCAGGAACTGCAGCAATGGATTATTGATTATTAGCATTTAGGTTCACTATTATTAGTTGTTCAAAAGTCAAATATCCGAGAGGCTTGTGTCTCCGTTCTACTTACATTTTTTATTGGTGGACTGCTCGCATCATAGCCATGCTCAAATTCGATGTGATCCTCAAGTTTGCTTGACTGCAAGATGCATACAAAGTCAGAACCATTAAGCAGAAACTCCTTGTAGAAATGAAAACAAGAAGCTATGGGGAAGTATGCTTACAGCCCAGGAATCCTGTTCACCACAAAGTATGCGCTCCATCTCCTCCTCGTTGAACATTCTAAGGGTCTGAAGAGCAAAGACCTGCAAGTTGTCGAAGCGGGTCAGTACTTGTCCTCTTCAGAAAAGAAGATGAAATACATTTGATCTAGTGAATATTCAACAGAAAACTGACCTCGTTAACTGCAGACTTGAAAGCCTCGACCTGTTTCGCAATCCCACCCTTCAAGGTCGCGTCAACTATCAAATTTACATACTCCTCCAGATTGTCGAGGGTCACGATCTTGTCTGAGCCTCCAGGAACAAGGTCATATTCAGGATTTCCAGGAAGAGTAAAGTCAAGGCACAAATCTTCCAGTCTCACATTTTTATATGATAGATCTGTGTTGGGATTTGGTGTCTTCTCTGAAGATGTCTCCAAGAACTTCTTCCTTTTAACTAGTGCTTGAAACTCCAGTACAGTTTTGCCTAGCTCGGGATCAAATGATGGAATGTCGTAGACATCAAGCTCCTAAAAGCAAAACAAGATCCATGATAAGAACATAGGAGATGCAACTGAGCAAAGAAGAGGGAATGGATAAACAGTTACTGGATGATTGCTGATGAAAGTACCTGGCAAAGCATGATCTTGTAGAATGCATTTGAGAGCGGGATGTCCAGGATCCTTCCATCGAGAAGGGCTCTGGCTACAACATGTCCAAGAAGCCTGAACTTCTTTACCACGTCAGACAATTCGATTCCCCGTGTTGAAGTGCCTACTGAGGACCATGGTTGTGGAAACAGCCCAAAGCTAGAACGAATGAATCCAGTTTCTCCTGCTTTTCTAGCATTATCGCCTCTCCACATCCCAATTCCAAGCCTCTGAAGTTCATGACTAACAGTACTGTAAAATTCAAAGGTTGGGCCTCGCCCAGTCCCAACCTCTCCTTCAAATACCACCTCAATGGTTTTGGTGCTCGACCCATGTTTGACCATCATAGATGCAGCACTTTCAAGTATGTTATCTCGTGTTACTTTGTGCTTCTTGGTCTTTTTACTTGCTTCACTTAGAGCATCAATTTCCTCTTCCTCATCTGGTGCACCACTTGCCTCATCTGGAGTACTCGAACCATCCGGAGCACTTGACTCGTCTCCCATGAATGAGCGATGCACAGTCAGGCAAAAGTACTTCCACCGTGAGCTGAAGGGAAATAAGAAGGGGCAAGTTTCCACCAGATAGACACACCACGAGGGTACCAGCCCATCCTCAAACAAGCCCTCTTGCATTTGCATCTCCAGCTTATTCGTCAGAAGGCTACTCATGAACTGATGCTGTGGAATCGGAGAGATTGTCACCTTAAGGTCATCCAAACTCCGGAGGTGGCCTTCAGCAAATTTGCATATCTGCTGATCCATTGACAGCTCACATGAAAAACGATTAAGCCCTTCAAGAACTTTCAGCGTTAATAACAAGTTGTAGGATGGATCAGATTCATCCACATCACCAGGAAGCTTCCCAAGGAATAGAGTACAGAAAAATGGGTCCTTTACCAATGACTGTCCATGTTTTTCCTGCAGGGCGAACAACTGAGTACTACAGGAACTCGAAGAAGAGATGTTCTCGCTTTTGTTTCTGTTATACGATATTCTGTACTCTTGATCCCAAAAAGACGAATCAATCATAATATCAGATTGTCCTGCATTCATTAAACGCACAAGTGACTCAAAAATTGTTGAAGATGGCTGGAGTTTTGTGCCTTTGTAAGAGAACATCAATCTTGAGGATCCCTGCGTGTTCCCTTTGGAAACCTCAGGCCAGAGGACTGCTTCAATTTCGCCTGGCTTTGAAGAAAGACTAACCGGGAGAACACCACCATAACTGCGCAACTCTTTCTCCCTGCGCGCCTTTACAAATTTTATATCCAGTAATTCTGATTCCTGGGTTCTTGAATGCCTCAGAGGAATCATCGTGCTCTCACGGGTACGCTGTCCATGATCAGATAGTATTACAGGAAAACTGTCATAAGACATGTGCAGAGCGTCTAGCAGCTTATCCACCAAAATCCCAAGGGGCTTCACGGAGCTTCCATTGGACACCTTAAGAGCCAAATGGGTGAACTTCTGCAATCGATGTTGCACTTCCTTAAGCTGCTCTGCCAAGTCCTGGCAATTATTGAGGTTTGACTTCAAACATGCCCCATTGGAGAGATAATCTACTAAATACTTGGCTGATCCGCTCTTTGCAAACGTAAAAGTAGAGGTACTTGGAAGTTCATCTGATAAAAATTTCCTCGAAATATCAGACAACTCTTTGCAGAGATCCGGATCCTGGGTGGGGACTGTCAAGGCATGACGATTCAGCCTAACAAAAAAATCTTTAACAAATTTAAGAACACATCCAAACCTATGTGGAGATTTGTTATTTGCTTTGACCACAACAAAGCTTTTCTTTATCTCTTCTGCTAGATTCAAGATAGCATTGTTCTCAATCTTGCACCCATCTGCCGAGGAAGAATCCAAGTCCAATTCATAGCACAAACACCATTCTTGTGTATTGTTTTTCCTTTTCAACTTCTGACTGGAGTTTCTATTTTTTTCTTGTGCTTGTATGGTCTCAATTACATGCTTTACACCCTCCTTGGTAAAGCTCTCGAAAAAAAACTGATGGTGCTTTTTCAGGAGGGTCTTTGCAACTTCGAGCGTTTGGAACACGATATGGCGGTTCTTACGGGCCAATAGACATGTAAGGAAGCTGATACAGGAACAAAAAAAAAAGCATGACCAACATGCGAGATGAAATACAATAAATGTTATGTTTTGGCTTATCCAATATCGTCTGGAAGACAACAACAATTGTGGCAAAATTTTACCTCGAGAGATTTGCAGACTTTTGTAACTCCACCAGGAAAGTAGGCGTACTTAATTCAACAATGTTGCCGATGACAACAATGCACCTGTAGCAAACCGATGATAGCGCACCACATTTTGCAACCTATGTTCGAGTGCAGAAATATGTATGTCAATGGACAGCTCTAGTGGCAGCTCCTTTCCTTTGGAGACTGAAATGTATGTCAAATTGTCAAGGGACTGGTACCTGTGTTATAAGGGTCACAATGCTAGCAAGCTGGTCAACGTGTGCATTTTGCTCTGTGGTGGCATTCTCCTGCCCAGATGTTCCAACAGGCCGCATAAGCTGGTAGATGAACTCCACAAGCATCTCCAACTGATGTTTGGAAATCAATAGTGTCAATGATATGGATTTGCATGGCAACAAAATCCGGCACGCCCACGGGAAATACAACGAGGACAAGTCTAGTACCTTATCGCTGCCACTGTGCGAGCGACTGTAGTAAGTAATCATCTGCTTGAGCAAATCGCAGACACCAAGGTCAAAAAGGGAGTTCACAGCCTTCTCTGAGGCGGAAGCAATGTGTTTGAGCAGCCCAAGGATGCCCTGCCAGACATGCCGATTCATCAATTAGTCCTTGTTCACGAAAGATGGGATAAGAACGGTGGCAAAACAAAATGTAAAGCTGGTGGTGACTGAGGAGACTGATCATGGCACGTACGGGTAAATTGTCGTCCCCGAGGGTTTTCCAGCCGTCCTCGTCCAGTAGTCCCATGGCCGTGTCGATCACCTTGGACTCACAGAGCCTGTCCATGTGCTCGGCCTTGCCGTGAGCATCGGCGGCGAGCATTCCCAGGCAAGAGAGCGCCGACTCCAGTATCTGGCATCCACAGAGACCGGTCATACATCAGAACAGCTGCTTCTAAAAACAGGGAGACAAAAGAGTGACAGGTAACAAGCCGAGTACCGAGTTGTCGGCGGACTGCAGGAGGTTGCAGAGCGCCGGCGCAGCCTCCATGGCCTTGGGCACGTCCGCGTCGTCGCATTCCTGGACGAGCTCGGCGACGATCTTGAGCGCCACTTTCTGTCGGCATTCCCACAAACAGGTGGTGAGCAAAGGCACGGGGCGGCACAAGCCGCGGAGGTTTGCAGTAATAAGGGAGGCTGACCTGCTTGCTGGCGGAGAGGAAGTCGAAGAGGTGCAGCGCGGCGGCGGCGACGCCGAGGCGGAGGCACTGGTCCGGGCATTCCTCGGATATCTTGTCCAGAGCTCGGAGGCACTGCCGCCGGGACAGAAGAAGCCAGCCGGAGTGAGTAAACAGTAGCAGTAATAATACCACGACCAGATAATAATAAACAAATAAATGCCGCATATGTTCAGATTATTTTCTTTTGTAGTAGAACATTAATTACCATATTTTTTGTGATGATCGCTTCACTATGTTTGTGATATAATATTACTAGTAAACTTTTGATTTGCTAGCCATGTAATAAGTGAACAAGAACGTCGATCTAGCACGTAAAAATTGGATTTTGGAACAGTGAGCCAGACAGCCAGTTAAGGAAATCTATGATTCGATGTAGGGTTTAAGCCAGGGGTTTAAGATCATCATCGTCGGTGATTAATCAATGAGCTGCCGGCGCGGGCGGGACGTACGTACCTCCTCGGCGAGCTCGATGTTTTCGGCCGCGAGCAGGCGGTCGCGGAGCGCCTCGATGGCGCCGTGCTGGGCGAAGGTGGGGGCCCACTGCGGCAGGATGTCGACGGCCTCGGCGATGGCCCGCGCAGCGAAGACGGGCAGGTCGCCCTGGTCGACGCCGGCGGGGGCGGCGAGGAAGCCGGGGAGGCGGGCCGCGAAGTAGCGGATGTTGACGGCGCCGAGGAGCACGTCCGGGTCGGTGAGCGCGAGCGTGTCGCAGAGCGTGGCCAGCGCCGCCGCGTGCTCGTCCGCGCACGCGGCCTCGTCGGTCAGCGCCGCCTGCACGTAGAGGAGGATCTCCGCCATCGGTCGCGCGTTTGCGTGGGCGTCTCGCCGCCGGCCGGCGGCGGCGAGAGAGAGAGGTTTCGCGAGGTCGGGTTCTGCGGAGGGTTTCGATCGGCGCTGCTGCGGGGGCGGGGGCAGGCCTGGGACTCTTATGCGTGGCGGCGTGGGCGTCAGCTGGTTGCGGGGTCGGCCCGCCAGCTCGGGTCCGAGTCGGTGAACTCCCGCCTCGGTCCGACTAGCCTCGGCATGCAGCAGCACGTACGTATCCGTGCGTGTGCACAAACGCGGCCAGGTGCGATGCATGTAGAGTTGTAGACGCATCGACCAAATCTCGCGCTTTTTTCTGTGCCGCCACAAACATATACTCATACTCCTGTCATCTTAAAATTAACTTGCAAGAAGAAAAATAAGTTAATCAAGTTCGCGGAGGTGTACAAGTGACAGTGTCGCTACTCCGGTCCAATTGTAGCGTTTTTGTTGATGGCTTGGGAGAAGTTCATCTTTCCAAAAATCGTTACCGTGAAGAAGATGTACATGAGAGATTTTGTTGTAATTCTTAGTTTTATTATTAGGAGTTATACTTTGTACTAGTTTCTTGCAATGTTCAAAAGATCGGTCGATCAGCAATTAATCGCTCAGTTTATCGCTACTCGTTGGGTGGCCGGTTATTATGCCTTATTTTCGCTATTAATTGTTTGGCCGATTTATCGCTTTGACAAGCGAATTATCAGGGATATATCATAAATTGGCCCGGGCCCTGCGGGCAGAAACATCAAAATCAGGTCTCCCTCTTCAGTAGCCTCTCCGGCACAGCATACCTCCCCGTTCGATAGGGTTTGGGCACTTGCCCAACGCCGCCATGCTCCCGATTCACCCGCCACCGCCACCTTGCTTGCCTTCGGTGGCCAGAGCTAGCCCCATCTGAGGTGCCCGCCCTCTGGATCTTCCCCTTGTCTTCCCCAAGAGCTCAACCACCAATGCCCGTATGCATATCCCCATCTCCTGGCTCCTCCAGGACCCTGACAACTAGAGCAACTTGCCGACGCCACTACTTCCTCCGGCAGCATGAGAGTCGCGCCACCCCTTCCTCTAGCAGTAAGATGCTGACGACTGGAGAAAGCTCAATAGTTTTAGCTTTAATATCTAATGCATCATATTCATCCATAAGACTCTTTTTAATCTTCCTAATTTCTAACCCAATGTTAATGCTCCACCCCTTAGTAACTTTCCCGAGTCTCCTAACTTTGTTCTGCATCTATAAATAGTATATTTGCTTTAGTAGGCTCCTTCCAGGTTTTCTCAATAAGGGGTTTGAAGTCCTCTTTAAGGAACAACCATTTCTCAAATCTATAAGTACTAGATTTAGGATAAAAAACAAGACTACAATCCCAAACTATTGGCGTGTGATCACTACCAACCCTAGGGAGGAAAATGAGGGAAGCTAAAGGAAACATCTTATCCAACTCAGTATTGCAGAATAATGCATCCAAAGTGGACATAATCAAATCTCTTTGGTTATTATCCCAAGTGAATTGTCTACTAGACATCTTAATTTCTAAGAGACTCGGAATCACAATTCAATCATATCACACCATCTATGACCAACTACACCATTACTCGTATGATGTTTTTGTTGGGAAATGTAGAATGCAATTTAAAAAAAATTCCTACGCTCACTCAAGATCTATCTAGGAGATGCATAGCAACGAGAGGGGGAGAGTATGTCCATGTACCCTCGTAGACCGAAAGCGGAAGCATTAACTTAATGCGGTTGATGTAGTCGAACGTCTTCTCGAATCAACTGATCAAGTACCAAACGTACGGAACCTCCGAGTTCTTCACACGTTCAGCTCGATGACCTCCCTCGAACTCTTGATCCAGTAGAGGCATGAAGGAGTCGATGAGTTCCGTCAGCACGACGGCGTGATGACGGTGTTGGTGAAGTGATACACGCAGGGCTTCACCTAAGCACTACGGCAATATGACCGGAGGAGTAAACGGTGGAGGGGGGCAGCGCACATGGCTAAGAGACAACTGTTGTGCTCCCCTGCCCCTGTATATAAAGGAGAAGGGGGAGGCCGGCCGGCCCTAGGGGCGCGCCAAGTGGGGGGTCCCACTAGGACTCCCAGTCCTAGTCGGCTCCCCCCTTTCCTTCCAACCGACCGACCTCCCCACTAAAAAACATCTTTAGTCCGCCGACCGAATATTCCCTTAAGAACGCTAGCTTTCGGCTTCACCCAGCCTGAGGTACACATCTGGATGACCCGGCAGTAACAATCGCAGATGTGCTCCCTTTATGCCCTAGCCGACTAACGGGAACGTAGGGCATAAGCACAGGAGCCAGGCAACCCAGCTTGGCCAAAACTTAAGTCATATCGATGCATATAATGGCGAAGAAAAGGTACATACGAGGAAAAGACACATATGTGGTGAGCTTAATGCTTGGAAAATAATAATAATAAGCTTCTGTATAAGAAGCCCCCAGGTATAATGGATATACATATTTGAGGATGTGTACATCGTAGGTGCATGGTTTAGCTGCATGAAAGCTTTAAGGCTAAAAAAAGGGAAAGCGAAAAGAGAGGAAAAGAATAATGGAAACAAAAGGGAGAAGGAGACGAACAAAGAGTTCGGTGCTAGGCATAGAATCTTCGGAGTCTAGCCATGTTCCGTGGATTCAGCTCTAGGCGATTGTCTGATGCATCACGCAGGCGGTACGCTCCTCCAGTGAGAACTTCATCACATTAAGGGACCCTCCCACTTGGGCTTGAGTTTGTCCTTTTTCTTCTCCGGCAAGTGTAGAACGAGTTCGCCAACATTATAAGTCTTGGCCCGCACTTCTCTGCTTTGATATCTGCAGGCCTGTTGTTGATAAAATGCGGAACGGACTTTTGCGACGTCGCGCTCCTCCTCCAGGGCATATAAGTTGTCCTGCCGATCAAGCTCGGCCTCTCTCTCTTCATACATGCGCACTCGAGGTGAGTCATGACTAATGTCCCAAGGTAACACAGCCTCTGCGCCATACACCATGAAGAAAGGTGTATATCCGGTAGTGCGATTGGGCGTGATCCGCAGCCCCTAGAGTACGGAGTCGAGCTCCTCGACCTAGTGCTTGTCTGATTCTTTCAAAGACCGCACTAGTCTAGGCTTAATGCCGCTCATAATAAGACTATTGGCTCGTTCGACTTGACCGTTTATTTGCAGGTGATAGATGGAGGCGTAATCGAGCTTAATGCCCAGATTAACACACTAGGTTTTCACCTAATCGGCTGTGAAATTGGAGCCGTTATCGGTGATGATGCTGTGTGGAACACCATAACGGTGCACAACACCGGATATGACGTCTATCACTGGTACGTCTTCGGCCGTTTTAACGGGTTTGGCCTCTATTCACTTAGTGAATTTATCCACCATGACCAACATATATTTTTTCTTATGGCTTCCTCCTTTAAGGGGCCCAACCATATCAAGCCCCCAGACCGCGAAAGGCCAAGTGATGGGGATTGTTTGTAGAGCGGTGGGTGGCATATGGCTTTTGTTGGCGAAAAGCTGGCATCCGACGCAACGTTGGACAAGGTCCTGTGCATCTACTCGAGCTGTCGGCCAATAGAAACCTGTACGGAAGGCCTTGCTTACAAGGGCCCAAGCCGCGGCGTGGTGACCATCGAGACCGACATGAATTTCAGCCAAGAGCTGCCTCCCCTCTTCCTCGAAGATACATCTTTGAAGTACTCTGGTAGCGCTTTTCTTGTAGAGTTCTCCGTCGTGAACCTTGTAGGCTTTCAAGCGTCAGACAATGCGACACGCCTCATTCTGATTCTCAGGGAGTTCTCGCCTATTAAGGTAGGCCAAAAAGGGTTCGGTCCATGGGGCAATGACTGCCATGATAAGATGGGCCAACGGTGTTATTTCAGTAGCTGAGCCCCCGATGATATCGGTGTGTTCGGAATCTGGGGTTATAGTCGGATCCGGACTGGTGTTGCCGCTCTCCCATTGCCACATCACGGATGGCTTGAAGAGCCTTTCCAGAAATATGTTAGGTGGGACGGGGTCACACTTGGCGCCGATGCGAGCAAGGACATCCGCCGCTTGATTACTTTCTCGAGCCACATGATGAAACTTGAGCCCCTCGAACCGAGCCAACATTTTGAGATCGACATTATGGTAAGCCGCCATCTTCGGATCTTTGGCATCGAAATCTCCATTTATTTGAGATATGTGAGGTTTGAATCCCCGCGCACTTCCACGTGTTGTATGCCCATGGAGACAACCATCTGAAGACCATGCAATAAGGCCTTGTATTCGGCTGCGTTGTTAGAGTCTGTGTATAATATTTGGAGTACGTACTAAACTGTATCTCTAGTGGGGGATGTTAGGACAATGCCCGCTCCTAAGCCCGCCAGCATTTTGGAGCCGTCAAAGTGCATGACCCAGTTGGAATATGTGTCGTACTCTTTAGGGAGTTCGGCCTCTGTCCACTCGGTTACGAAGTCGGCCAGTACTTGGGATTTAATGGCCCGACGCGGTCTGTATGTTATGTCGAATGGGAGGAGCTCAATGGCCCACTTGGCAATCCAGCCCGTGGCATCGTGGTTTTTTATTATGTCATTGAGTGGTACTTCAGAGGCCACCATGATTGAGCACTCTTGAAAGTAGTGCCATAGCTTCCGGGTTGCCATGAAGACCGTGTATGCTATTTTTTGGTAATGAGGGTACCGGGATTTGCATGGTGTGAGGACAGTGGATACGTAGTATACCGGCTTCTGAAGCAGGAATTTGTGTCCGTCCTCCTTTCGTTCAACGATGAGCACCACACTCACGACCTGGTGTGTTGCCAATATGTATAATAACATGAGTTCGCCTATGTTCGGTGCAGCCAGGATTGGGTTGCTCGCTAAAAGAGCCTTATTTCTTCCAGTCTGGCCATTTCCGCGTCCGTCCACTTGAAGTGATCGGTGCATCGGAGAAGGCGAGAAAGTGGAAATGCTTTTTCTCCTAGTCTGGAGATAAAGCGGCTTAAAGTTGCCACACATCCGGCTAGTTTTGGACTTGTTTAATGTCTGTTTATGTAGCCAACTGTGACAATGCTCGAAATTTAGCTGGGTTCGCTGATGACCCACGAGTGTAGGGGATCTATCGTAGTCCTTTGATAAGTAAGAGTGTTGAACCCAACGAGGAGCAGAAGGAAATGACAAGCGGTTTTTAGTAAGGTATTCTCTGCAAGCATTGAAATTGTAGGTACTAGATAGTTTTGTGATAAGATAAGTTGCAACGGGTAACAAGCAATGAAAGTAAATACGGTGCAGCAAGGTGGACCAATCCTTTTTGTAGAAAAGGACAAGCCTGGACAAGTTTTTATAATGAGAAAAACGCTCCCGAGGACACATGGGAATTATCGTCAAGCTAGTTTTCATCACGCTCATATGATTCGCGTTCGTTACTTTGATAATTTGATATGTGGGTGGACCGGTGCTTGGGTACTGCCCTTTCTTGGACAAGCATCCCACTTATGATTAACCCCTATTGCAAACATCCGCAACTACAAAAGAAGTATTAAGGCAAACCTAACCATATCATGAAGCATATGGATCCAAATCAGCCACTTATGAAGCAACTTATAAGCTAGGCTTTAAGCTTCTGTCACTCTAGCAACCCATCATCTACTTATTACTTCCCAATGCCTTCCTCTAGGCCCAAATAATGGTGAAGTGTCATGTAGTCAACGTTCACATAACACCACTAGAGGAGAGACAACATACATCTCATCAAAATATCGGACAAATACCAAATTCACATGACTACTAATAGCAAGACTTCTCCCATGTCCTCAGGAACAAACATAAGTACTCACAAAGCATATTAATGTTCATAATCAGAGGAGTATTAATATGCATTAAGGATCTGAACATATAATCTTCCACTAAATAAACCAACTAGCATCAACTACAAGGAGTAATCAACACTACTAGCAACCCATAGGTACCAATCTGAGGTTTTGGTACAAAGATTGGATACAAGAGATGAACTAGGGTTTGAGAGGAGATGGTGCTGGTGAAGATGTTGATGGAGATTGACCCCCTCTCGATCAGAGGATCGTTGGTGATGGTGATGGTGATGATTTCCCCCTCCCGGTGGGAAGTTTCCCCCTCCCGGTGGGAAGTTTCCCCGGCAGAACAACTCCGTCGGAGCCCTAGATTGGTTCCGCCAAGGTTCCGCCTCGTGGCGGCGGAGTTTCATCCCGTAAGCTTGCTTATGATTTTTTCCAGGGTAAAAGACTTCATATAGCAGAAGATGGCCACCGGAGGGCTGCCAGGGGGCCCACGAGGCAGGGGGCGCGTCACCCACACTCGTGGCCAGGGTATGGGCCCCCTCTGGTACTTCTTCCGCTGAATATTTATCATTAATTCCAAAAATGACTTTCGTGGAGTTTTAGGACTTTTGGAGCTGTGCATAATAGGTCTCTAATATTTGCTCCTTTTCCAGCCTAGAACCCCAGCCGCCGGTATTCTCCCTCTCATGTTAAACCTTGTAAAAAAAGAGAGAATAGCCATAAGTATTGTGACATAACGTGTAATAACAGCCCATAATGCAATAAATATCGATATAAAAGCATGATGCAAAATGGACGTATCAACTCCCCCAAGCTTAGACCTCGCTTGTCCTCAAGCTGAAGCCGATATCGAAAAATATGTCCACATGTTTAGAGATAGAGGTGTCGATAAAAATAAAATAAGGACATGAGGGCATCATGATCATTCTT
>NC_057795.1:66511419-66521049 GCF_018294505.1 Triticum aestivum | reverse complement strand
GTCATATGATTCCTTATGCTCAAGTAACAATCTATTCACAATGTCAAGTATGATTCAGAAACTTCATTGAGAACTAATAACTGATAATCTCAGTCATTGAAGCAACTGCAATTTATCATAACATCAGAAAGAGTCAATAATAAAGCTTTTCAGCAAGTCCACATACTCAACTATCATTTAGTCTTCCACAATTGCTAACACTCACACAATACTTATGGTTATGGAGTTTTAATCGGACACAGAGAAAGATAGGGGCTTATTGTGTTGCCTCCCAACCTTTTACCTCAAGCGTAATGTCAACAATAATAGTTCATGCTAACTTACATCCAATTGGATATATATATCAGGATCTTTCCAACATGAGGTGCTTGCCAAAGGATAAACTATAAAAAGGAAAGGTGAAGATCACCTTGACTCTTACATAAAGTATAAGACATAAAGTAAAAGATAGGCCCTTCGCAGAGGGAAGCAGAGGTTGTCATGTGCTTTTTGGTTGGATGCACGAAATCTTAATGCAAAAGAACGTCACTTTATATTGCCACTTGTGATATGAACCTTTATTATGCAGTCCGTCGCTTTTATTACTTCCATATCACAAGATCATATAAAGCTTATTTTCTCCACACTAATAAGTCATACATATTTAAAGAGCAATTTTTATTGCATGCAACATCACAACTTACTTGAAGGATCTTACTCAATCCATAGGTAGATATGGTGGACTCTCATGGCAAAACTGGGTTTAAGGGTATTTGGAAGCACAAGTAGTATCTCTACTTGGTGCAAGGAATTTGGCTAGCATGAGGGGGAAAGGCAAGCTCAACATGTTTGAATGATCCATGACAATATATTTTAACTGAGATGTGAGAAAACATAACCCATTACGTTGTCTTCCTTGTCCAACATCAACTCTTTAGCATGTCATACTTTAATGAGTGCTCACAATCATCAAAGATGTCCAAGATAGTATATTTATATGTGAAAACCTCTCTTTCTTTATTACTTCCTATTAATTGCAACGATGACCAACACTATGTTTGCCAACTTGCAACAACTTTTATGTATCATACTCTTATGTGTGAAGTCATTAGTATCCATAAGATCAATATGATCCTTTTTTATTTATTTTTATCTTTTTTGCGCACTTAAGATCATAGCAAGATAGCAAAGCCCTTGACTCAACACTAATCTTTATTATATATAGCTCATGGACTCAATTACATAGAGGGTTCACAAAGCAAAACTCAAAACTAATGCATACCAAAACTTTATTCTACTAGATCAAGATATTACCAAAAGGATTGAACTAAGTAAAACGGTAAAGATAGGAGTGTGATGGTGATACGATACCGGGGCAACTCCCCCAAGTTTGGCCGTTGCCAAGGGGAGTGCCCATACCCATGTGTTTATGTCTCCTTCTTCGGAGTTGGTGGTGTGATCTTCTTGGCGATGATGCCTCTCAGGATACGATTCTCCTCCTCGAGCTTATTGACTTGTTGCTTGAGGTCCATATTTTCGTCGCGGAGCTTACCCGTGATGGCTAAAGCTCCTTTTACCCAAGGATGTTGCATAGCTGCTGGAGAACAAGTGACACTCTTTTTCATATTTTCATAAGAAAGAAATTTAACATTGGAAGGGATGACCGAGTTTGGAATAGTCGAGCTCTGTAGTTCCCCCATCGCGAATCCTGTTTGGAAGCGAGAGGTAACTTCTTGATCCTCCTCCATGGCATCTATCCTTTTCAAGTCGGACTCCATCTCATCCTCCGTTGATGGCCCAAAGTGATAAGCATCGCTCTTTGCTCCTGGACATGGCGTCGGGTGAGACACCCGACTCTCCCCAACTGACTCTTGAGAAGACATCTCGCTCTGAATCTGTGACAGAAACAGTTCGAAAAAAAACAGAGGATTTTTGCGTGATACGGTGGTCAAAACCTTCGGGAGATCATATAATGAATTTTACCGACCGAAAGAAGTATCGTGCAAGAAAACGGAGTCCGAAGAGCACACGAGGTGCCCACGAGGCAGGGGGCGCGCCCTCCACCCTCGTGGATGCCTCGTGTCCTTCCCGGACTATTTCTTATTTTCCTATTTTCTTAAATATTCCAAAACGGAGAAAAATTGCTATTAGAACTATTTTGGAGTCAGTTTACTTACCGTACCACATACCTATTCTTTTTCGGAGTTTGAAACATTCTGGAATGTGTCCCTTATGTATTCCTCCGAGGTTAGGATTTCAATAATATTAGTTTCAACATTTATAGGATTACCTAAGATATAATGTTTGATTCTTTGACCGTTCACCACCTTCGGATTTGTGCCTTCGAAGTTATTGATTTTTATGGCACCAGAACGATAGACCTCCTCAATTACGTAAGGGCCTTCCCATTTAGAGAGAAGTTTCACTGCAAAAAATCTTAAACGAGAGTTGAATAGCAAAACATAATCACCTATGTTAAACTCACGCTTTTGTATCCTTTTGTCATGCCATCTTTTAACTTTTTTTTTGAACAGCTTGGCATTCTCATAGGCTTGGGTTCTCACCAGCAAGTTTGAAATCATAATTGAGCTCTTTAATAGCCCAATATGCCTAATGTTCTAGTTAGAGAGGTAAGTGACATGCTTTTCCATAAACCATTTTATATGGAGACATACCCATAGGATTCTTATATGCAGTTCTATAAGCCCATAATGCATCATCAAGTTTCTTGGACCAATTCATTCTAGATCTATTAACAATCTTTTGTAATTTGATCTCTCTATTACTCAACTCTACTTAACCAATAGACTGTGGGTGATATGGAGATGCAATTCTATGATTAACATCATACTTAGCAAGCATTTTATGAAAAGCACCATGAATAAAATGTGAACCACCATGAGTCATTAAGTATCTAGGGACTCCAAACCTTGGAAAAATAATTTCTTTAAGCATCTTAATAGAGGTGTTATGATCAGCACTACTAGTTGGAATAGCTTCTACCCACTTAGTAACGTAATCAACAGCAACTAAAATATGTGTATACTCATTAGAGGTAGGAAACAGACCCATAGAATCAAAGCCCCAGACATCAAATTGTTCAATAACAAGAGAATAGTTCATAGGCATTTCTTGACGTCTACTAATATTACCAATTCTTTCACATTCATCACAATACAAGACAAACTTACGGGCATCTTTGAAGAAAGTAGGCCAATAAAAACCAGATTGCAATACCTTATGTGCAGTTCTATCTCCAGCGTGGTGTCCTCCATATGCCTCGGAGTGACACTTACGTAGGATCTATTCCTGTTCATGCTTAGTTACACAACGTCTAATAACACCATCTACTCCTTCTTTATAAAGGTGTGGGTCATCCCAGAAGTAATGTCTTAAATCATAAACAAACTTTTTCTTTTGCTGGTATGTTAAACTAGGTGGTATAAATTTAGCAACAATGTAATTAGCATAATCAGCATACCATGGAGCAGTACGAGAAGCATTTATGACTGCTAATTGTCCATCAAGAAAGCTATCATCAATAGGTGGTGGGTCATCAAGAACATTCTCTAACCTAGACAAGTTGTCTGCAACGGGGTTCTCAGCTCCCTTTCTATCAATAATATGCAAATCAAATTCTTGTAGCAAGAGAACCCATCTAATAAGTCAAGGTTTAGCATCTTTATTTTCCATAAGATATTTAATAGCAGCATGATCAATGTGTATAGTTACTTTAGAATCAACAATATAAGGTCTGAACTTATCACAAGCAAATACAACTGCTAAGAATTCTTTTTCAGTAGTAGCATAATTCCTCTGAGCAGTGTCTAGAGTTTTTCTAGCATATTGAATAACATTTAGTTTCTTATCAACTCTTTGTCCTAGAACATCACCTACAACATAATCGCTAGCATCACACATAATTTCAAGGGGTAAATTCCAATCAGGTGGCTGAACAATAGGTCCAGAAATCAAAGCTTTCTTAAGTATTTTAAATGCTTCTACACAATCATCATCAAAGACAAAGGGAATATCTTTTTGCAATAAATTATTCAGAGGCCTAGAGATTTTAAAAAGTCCTTAATGAACCTCCTATAAAAACCGGCATGACCAAGGAAACTTCTTATACCTTTGATGTCCTTGGGACACGACATCTTTTCAATAGCATCAACTTTAGCCTTATCAAGTTCAATACCTCTTTTAGTAATTTTATGCCCCAAGACAATGCCTTCATTAACCATAAAGTGGCACTTCTCCCAATTCAAAACAAGACTAGTGTCTTCACATCTCTACAAAACTCATTCAAGGTTGCTCAAGCAATCATCAAAGGAGGATCCATAAACGGAGAAATCATCCATGAATACCTCACAAATCTTTTCACAAAAGTCAGAGAATATAGCCATCATGCATCTTTGAAAGGTAGAAGGTGCATTACATAAACCAAAAGGCATACGTCTATAAGCAAAAGTACTGAAAGGGCAAGTAAACGTAGTCTTTGCTTGATCGTCCGCTGACACGGGTATTTGAGAGAAACCAGAATAACCATCTAGAAAGCAGAAATGTGTATGTTTGGATAATCTTTATAGCATTTGATCAATAAAAGGTAAAGGGTAATGATCCTTTTTGGTAGCCTTATTTAATTTACGAAAATCAATTACCATCCTATAACCTGTAATAATTCTTTGCGGGATCAATTCATCTTTATCACTAGGAACAATAGTAATACCTCCCTTCTTAGGGACACAATGGATAGGACTTACCCACTGACTATCAGCAACGGGGTAAATTATACCTGCCTCAAGGAGCTTTAGTATTTCCTTTCTTACCACTTCTTTCATCTTAGGATTTAACCATCATTGATGATCTCTAACTGGTGTGGCATCTTCTTCCAAATTTATTTTGTGTTGGCATAAAGTGGGACTAATGCCCTTAAGATCATCAATAGTATATCCAATAGCAGCACGGTGCTTCTTGAGAGTTTTCAGTAATCTTTCCTCTTCCTATTTTGGAAGGTTAGCACTAATAATAACATGATACATCTTCTTTTCATCAAGATAATAATATTTAAGAGTATCAGGTAATGGTTTAAGCTCAAACACGGGATCATCCTTGGGTGGAGGAGGATCCCCTAGGATTTCAACAGGCAAGTTGTGTTTCAAAATAGGTCCCTGTTTAAAGAATACTTCATCTATTTTCCTTCTTTCATTCATAAACATATCATTTTCATGGTCTAGCAAATATTGTTCTAACGGATCAGTAGGAGGCATGGCAATAGAAGCAAGACCAATAATTTCATCCTTACTAGGCAATTCTTTATCGTGGGGCTGTCTATGAAATTTAGCAAAATTAAACTCATGAGACATATCTCCTAAGCCAGTCGTAACAACATCCTTTTCGCAATCAATCTTAGCATTAACAGTGTTCAAGAAGGGTCTACCAAATATAATGGGACAAAAGTCATCTTGTGGGGAACCAAGAACAAGAAAATCAGCAGGATATTTAACTTTCCCACACAAGACTTCAACATCTCTAACAATCCCAATTGGTGAAATAGTATCTCTATTTGCAAGCTTAATTGTAACATCAATTTCTTCTACCTCAGCAGGTGCAATATCATGCATAATTTCTTCATATAAGGAAAAATGAATTGCACTGGCACTAGCACCCATATCACATAAGCCATGATAACAATGATCTCCTATTTTAACAGAAATAACATGCATGCCTACAGCAGGTCTATGTTTCTTAGCATCGGGTCTAGCAATATTAGCAGCTTCATCACAGAAGTAAATAACATGCCCATCAATATTATCGGCCAAGAGATCTTTAACCATAGCAATACTAGGTTCAACTTTAATTTTCTCAGAAGGTGTATATGTTCTAGTATTACTCTTACGAACCACAGTTGAAGCTTTAGCATGATCCTTTATCCTAACAGGGAAAGGTGGTTTCTCAACATAAGTAGTAGGAACAATAGGGTCATTATAAGTGATAATCTTTTCTTCAACTATAACAGGTGCAACTACTTTTACTTCAGCGGGAGGATTATATTTAAACCACTTCTCCTTAGGGAGATCAACGTGAGTAGCAAATGATTCACAGAAAGAAGCTACTATCTCAGAGTCAAGTCCGTATTTAGTGCTAAATCCACGAAAAGCATCGGTATCCATAAAAGATTTAACAAAATCAAACTTAGTTGTCATAACTGACTCCTTACCATCATCAGAATCCCAATCTTCAGAGTTGTGTTTAATTCTTTCCAATAAATTTCACTTGAATTCAGTAGTCTTCATCATAAAAGACCCAACACAAGAAGTATCAAGCATGGTGCGATTGTTGAGAGAAAGCCGAGCATAAAAGTTTTGCATAATCATTTCTCTTGAGAGCTCATGATTGGGGAATGAATATAACATTGACTTAAGCCTCCCCCAAGCTTGAGGGATACTTTCTCCTTCGCGAGGCCAAAAATTATATATATAATTATGATCACGATGAACAAGATGCATAGGATAAAACTTCTGGTGAAATTCCAATTTCAATCGTTTATAGTCCTAGGATCCCATATCATCACATAGCCTATACCATGTCAATTCATCTCCCTTCAAAGATAAAGGGAATACCTTCTTCTTAACAACATCATCGGGCATACCTGCAAGCTTAAATAATCCACAAACTTCATCCACATAGATAAGGTGTAAATCGGGATGCAATGTTCCATCTCGTGCAAAGGGATTAGCTAGAAGTTTCTCTACCATACCCGAAGGAATATCAAAGTAAACATTTCAGTAGGTTCAGTAGGTTTAGGAGCAACTATTTGCTCTATTGGTTGGATTGAAGATACCCCGAACAAGCCCCTCAAAGGATTAGTTTCCATAGTAACAAGTGACAGTAAATTTCAGCACACTATATAAATGTTTCCTTACCAAGTTCCACTCACAAAGGCGCTTCACTCCCCGGAAACAGCGCCATAAAAGAGTCTTGATGACCCACACGTGTAGGGGATCTATCGTAGTCCTTTTGATAAGTAAGAGTGTCGAACCCAACGAGGAGCAAAAGGAAATGACAAGCGGTTTTTAGTAAGGTATTCTCTGCAAGCACTGAAATTGTAGGTACCAGATAGTTTTGTGATAAGATAATTTGCAACGGGTAACAAGCAATGAAAGTAAATACGGTGCAGCAAGGTGGCCCAATCCTTTTTGTAGCAAAGGACAAGCCTGGACAAGTTCTTATAATGAGAAAAGCGCTCCCAAGGACACATGGGAATTATCGTCAAGCTAGTTTTCATCACGCTCATATGATTCGCGTTCGTTACTTTGATAATTTGATATGTGGGTGGACCGGTGCTTGGGTACTGCCCTTTCTTGGACAAGCATCCCACTTATGACTAACCCCTATTGCAAGCATCCGCAACTACAAAATAAGTATTAAGGTAAACCTAACCATAGCACGAAACATATGGATCCAAATCAGCCCCTTACGAAGCAACTTATAAACTAGGGTTTAAGCTTCTGTCACTCTAGCAACCCATCATGTACTTATTACTTCCCAATGCCTTCCTCTAGGACCAAATAATGGTGAAGTGTCATGTATTCGACGTTCACATAACACCACTAGAGGAGAGACAACATACATCTCATCAAAATATCAAACGAATACCAAATTCACATGACTACTAATAGCAAGACTTCTCCCATGTCCTTAGGAACAAACATAACTACTCACAAAGCATATTCATGTTGATAATCATAGGGGTATTAATATGCATTAAGGATCTGAACATATAATCTTCCACCAAATAAACCAACTAGCATCAACTACAAGGAGTAATCAACACTACTAGCAAGCCACAGGTACCAATCTAAGGTTTTGGTACAAAGATTGGATACAAGAGATGAACTAGGGTTTGAGAGGAGATGGTGCCGGTGAAGATGTTGATGGAGAATGACCCCCTCCCAATGAGAGGATCGTTGGTGATGGCGACGGTGATGATTTCCCTCTCCCGGAGGGAAGTTTCCCCGGCAGAACAGCTCCGTCGGAGACCTAGATTGGTTCCGCCAAGGTTCCGCCTCGTGGCGGCGGAGTTTCGTCCCGTAAGCTTGCTTATGATTTTTTTCAGGGTAGAAGACTTCATATAGAAGAAGATGGCCACCGGAGGGCTGCTAGGGGGCCCACGAGGCAGGGGGCACGCCCAGGGGGGTAGGGTGCGCCCCCACCCTCATGGCCAGGGTGTGGGCCCCCTCTGGTACTTCTTCTGCTGAATATTTATCATTAATTCCAAAAATGACTTTCGTGGAGTTTTAGGACTTTTGGAGCTGTGCAGAATAGGTCTCTAATATTTGCTCCTTTTCCAGCCCAGAATCCCAGCCGCCGACATTCTCCCTCTTCATGTTAAACCTTGTAAAATAAGAGAGAATAGCCATAAGTATTGTGACATAACGTGTAATAACAGCCCATAATGCAATAAATATCGATATAAAAGTATGATGCAAAATGGACGTATCATTCGCCTCAAATCCTCTATTGGAAATGATGAAGCCCAGCAGTTTTCCATCGGGAACACCGAAAACACACTTTTTCGGATTGAGTTTGATGTCATATGTACGGAGGTTGTCGAATGTGAGACGCATATCATCTATTAATGACTTGATGTGCCTAGTTTTGATGACGACGTCATCCACATACGCTTCAACTGTCTTGTCGATCTGTTTCTCCAGGCATGTTTGAATCATGCGTTGGTAGGTGGCGCCGGCGTTTTTAAGTCCGAAGGGCATCGTGTTGAAGCAGAACGACCCATATGGGGTAATGAATGCTGTTGTGGCTTGGTCGGACTCCTTCATTTTGATTTGATGGTATCCGGAGTATGCGTCGAGGAAACACACTGAGTCGTGTCCGGCTGTAGCATCAATAATCTGATCGATGCGAAGGAGGGGAAATGGACCCTTAGGGCAGGCCTTGTTGAGGTCTTTGAAATCGACGCACAAGCGGCATGATTTATCCTTCTTTGGCACCATCACCAGGTTTGCCAGCCAGTCCGGGTGTTTTATTTCTCTGATGAATCCAGCCTCGATTAACTTGGCTAGCTCCTCCCCCATCACTACAAAAAAGGACACATCCTTGACATTTTGGGACGAATGAATTTTTTTCTGTCATACTTATGACACTTCTATGACGATAATTGTGACAAAACCCGGTATCATCATAGATGTGGTGGGATCCTACTTCTATGACAAAAAATCATGATAGAAAATGGGCTTTTCGTCCTGGGCGGGCCGGAAACGCAGCTGCATGACATTCTTTGGGCCGTCCATGACGGAAAAAACCGTGGTCGAAGCGAGGGCGAGGAAAATTTCAGGGAGTTCCCGATTACGGTGGGTAGTCGGGGGCCGAGCGATGCGCGTTTCTCTCATACACGTACGCGCGTGTGTGCGAGGCGTTGGCTCTAACTGAACCCGAGCGAGGCATTGGGCTCTAACTGAACCCGAGCGATTGCACTGCAGGCTACGCGTTACTGAACTCGAGCGATCGATCGATGGCTGTTAACTGAACCTGATCAAGCGATTCCTTCGCTACTGCTGCTAACTGAAGCCGATCGATGCTGCCTCTGAATGAACAGTGGGTGTTGCAGGGAGGTTTGGATGAACAGTGAGCATT
>NC_057795.1:66495342-66511162 GCF_018294505.1 Triticum aestivum | reverse complement strand
GGTTGGGGCTGGATGAATAGGACCCCGTCGAGGGATGGATGAACAGGACGACCCCGTGGAGGGCTGGATGAACAGGATGACCCTGTGGAGGGCTGAATGAAGAGTATATGGTGGAGGGGTGGATGAACAGTAGCCCGTGGAGGGGTGGTTGAATAGGAGCCCATGGAGAGGGGTGGTTGAACAGTAGTCGGTGGAGTAGCGCGCGGTGGAGGCTGGATGAACAGGAGCCCGTGGAGGCTGGAGGAGGTCGACGGTGGATGAACAGTAGCCCGTGGAGGCTAGAGGAGGTCGACGGTGGAGATGAACAGTATCCCGTGGAGTCCCGTTTTGCGGTACGCCACACCCCTCCCAATGAACAGGACCCCCGTTTCGACCGTAGCGCTCCAACACAAGTCCGTTTCGTCCATTTTGCGGTATGCCAGACCCCTTCCGATCAACAGGACCCCTGTTTCGATCGTAGGAGGTTCGTTTCCTCCGTTTTGCGGTACGCCAGACCCCTCCCGATGAACAGGATCCTGTTTCGAATGTGGCCGGTCAAACACAAGGCCGTTTCCTCCGTTCTGCGGTACGCCAGGCCTCGTTTTCATCGCCTGTTCCGTCCAAGCCCTCTCGATGAACATGACGACGCATTCCATTCCGACCCAGGCAGTTGGTTCCCCATGAACACGACGATGACGGTGTTTCTCCGTTCCGACCCAGCCATGTACACGAGCCCCGGCCGTACGTATGCGCGAGTAGGTGTTCGAGGCCCCACCCGTATGTACACATACGTGGCCGTATTTTCTTTCTTGCACATTGGCCGCTGTACGTACATGTACATGCTACGTGTGCGTCTCTACATCCACTAGTATATATGTACACGTTCGCGACCAGAATGACAATGCTACGTACATTTCGACCAGGTGGGTCCCGACTGTCAGGCACTTCCTTGCATGCGAAGATATAGCTGGTGGGTCCCAGCAGTCAGGGGGGCGAATCGTTTTTTTTCTCGGACGCACTTCCTTGCGTGCAAAGATGTAGCTGGTGGGTCCTAGCAGTCAGGGGGGAAACGTTTTTTCGTGAAATACAGTGGCCCGTCCGGTGGGTCCTTGCTGTCAGGTGGAGGTATCATTATTTTCCGCGTAATAAGGAGGCACTTCCTTGCTGCGGTCGTGGACCCAGCTGTCTGCCTTTCCACGTACAGTCCATGTCCGATGGAAGTTGTTCCTTGACCACGTTGACCACACCGCACCGAGAGAACCACGGCAGTGGACGACGGCGAGGCCTAGGAAGGGGACGACATAGAGCTGGGGAAGATGCGACAATGGATGCCCACTCAGAGAGGAGTACGAGGGTTCACTGGTTCGGCTGTGGTGTGAGGCTGCCGTCTTCGCAGAATAACAGGGGGTGTGGGTGAGTAGAGGGATGGCCTGGCTAGCAGTGGGAGTAGTATGGGGGTGGTGAGGCCTCCGCGGCAACACATCCGACCACGGGAGGCAGGAGCAGATGGCACGATCGGCGCTGCTTTGGGCGACTGGAGCAAGAAGACCAGAGGTTGAAGAAGCACTATGGCCGTTGGATGGACATCATACGGTCACTGGAGTATTGACTAAGTTGACAAAGCCCTCCGTCCCCGTCAACTTAGTAGGCCCACAAGTCAGCCACCCACTATGGTGGGTCCCAGCTAGCAGGAGGTATTCATTTTTTTGTGCGTAATAAGGAGACACTTCCTTGCGTGCGAAGATATAGCTGGTGGGTCCGACCTGTCAGCGGGGGGAACATTTTTTCGCGAAATACAGAGGCCCTTCCGGTGGGTCCTAGATGTTAGCTGGAGGAATCATTATTTTGCGCGTAACAAGGAGGCATTTCCTTGTGTGCAGCCGTGGACCCAGCAGTCAACCTCTCCACGTACAGTCCACGTCCGATGGAAGTCGTTGCATGACCACGTTGACCACACCGCGCTGAGAGCACCAGGGCGGTGGACGATGGCGAGGCCTAGGAAGGGGACGACGCGGAGCCTGGGAAGAGGCGGTAGTGGATGCCCACACGGATAGGAGTACAAGGGTTCACTGGTTCGGCTGCGGTGTGCCGTAGGGCCTGGCTAGCGGTGGGAGTAGTAGGGGCGGTGAGGCCTCAACGGCAGCATAGCCGGCCACTAGAAGCAGGATCAGGCGGTCTTACCGGCGCTGGTTTGGGCGGTTGGTGCAACAAGAGCAGCACTTGAAGAAGCAGCAGGACCGTTCAATTCAAATCCAACGGTTACTGCTACTACAATCATTTGTTGACTAAGTTGACAAGCCCTGCGTACACATCAACTTAGTGGGCCCACAGGCCAGCCTCCCAATCGGTGCGCCCCAGATGTCAGTGGGAGGAATCATTTTTTTTGCGTAATAAGGAGGCAGTTGATTGCGTGCGGCCGGGACAACGGAGGGAGTAGGGTGGGCCTGGGAAGCCTGCGCGGCATCACAGCGGGCCACAAGAGGAGGGAGCAGGAAGTCCCGCCAGTGCTAGTTTAGGCGGCTGGAGCAGGAAGATCAGAGATTGAAGAAGCACGTCGGCCGTTGGATGGACATCCAACAGTCACTGCTGCTAGAATCGTGTGTTGACTGACAAAGCCTTGCGTAAACAAGTCAGCCTCGAAATCTGTGGTGTGTACAACCCATTTACTATTATTTTTATATTTTTTACTCATTCTCTAATTCATATGGAAATTATTGCAGCCCTTTTCCATTTTTTGAATTGCTGCCCATTTTCTGGTCAGTACCAGGGTTAAAAAAATTAACTAAATATGTGCGAAATTTTGAAAATTCGCAAATTTTGGCTGGGGAACAAAATATTCTTAATCCAAAAATTAGTAGCCATACTAAAACAAATTTAAAAATAAATTAGTACTATGTCATGTTAAATCCAATGAAATACTACAAAATATCAGTGAAGAACAAAAACAAAAAAACAAACTAATATCCCATTTGCTATATTTTTTTTGGAATTTTCAACCCCTTTGATATTACTGTTAACAGACACTGACCATACTCTTTGGCCAGTCCGGAATACATCCCTCCTCGTCTTGAAAGATTTGCAGCCCAGTAAGTCGAAGAAAACAAATAGGCCTAGCTTGGGTATTCTTCAAAAAGAAATACTGGGCTACCTATTTTCCCAAAGAAAAACATGATGGGCTGGTCATGTTGTTAGACGGGCCAAACAGACCGCACAACCCGGTTTATAGCCTGCTCCTCCGAATTACTACTCAAAAAAAGTTGTGCAATTCTGTCGTTAATTGACTATATGTTAAAAATGATGTGGGTCCCGGATATCAGCAGGGTGGATTAGAGTAAAAAAACGAGGGGTGCATCTGAGTAGTAAAAGAGGCGCTTGCTTGTGTTCGGGAGTGGACCTGGTGGGTCCGTACTGTCATACTCACAACTACAGTTCTCTCCCGATTCACTATGTTGACAGGGACCGTTTTGAAAAAAAACTATGTTGACAGGGCCAGATGGCGGCGCTACGGCGAGTGCACCAAGGCGGAGGATAAAGTGTTGTCGCCAATGTGTTGGGATGGGTTGGACATTCTTATTGAAAAATAAAAATGGACCGGAACTATTTATGACGTTGACTATGATTTGCATGGGTCCGCTGGTTGCAAGAAGAAAATGCTGAGAGAAAGAAGAGTGGTCGCTATCTTTGCCTAAGAATAATATCGACTAAATGTAATGACACTATCATAGGAAATAATATCCTCCTGTTAAATCATGAATTTAAAGAACTGGTGCATGAGCATTTAGCTTTATTTATTTATTTACTTATTTATGATTAGGGGATCATGAGCATGTACCTGGACCGGATTCATGTGAGAGCCTCCCTTCTAGTTAATTATGGGCTCCTCTATTGGGCCTTCATCAGTGGACTGCATGTTATCAACAAGTGGAAAATGTGTTCCGTATGAAAAATAGTATGTGTTACGTACGGTACGGGTCACTAAGGATCAAACCATGCAACGACTTCCAAAACATTGTGTTTGCCGTTCTAACAACACATTTATTCAACCAACAGACGAAATATACTACTGATTGTACATTGAAAACAGCAGCAGCAGCAACCAGGGCTGGGGGTGCAACAGAAGCAGTAAGCAGGCCAGAAGAGTGAAGACACAACTCCCTCTTCCAAACCAAACATCAACCATTATTACAAAAGGGCTACCAAAAAAACAAGTGTATGCATCAAACTAAATAAAGATCCTACTAGACCAAGTGTACGCATCTAACTAACTGGCTCAGTTAGATGTTACCATTTATTAAGCTGTGGAGATCGGCTGATGGCTTGAACCAGATGGGTGCCTGACGGGGGAAACTCCAGCCAGCAGGTCAAAGTCTGATACTTGCGACCCTCTCTCCTAGTTTGGGCTGCAGAGCATGGCGGCACATATCAGGGTATGGTGCATGCAGAGACGCATGGTACACTGTGTACACATAGTTTTGCCTGATGAACGAAACCACGCTGCCATCATGATCCTTGCCGTCAGTTATCTCTTGGTTAATCGGGTAATTCAATCCGACAAACAGAGAGCGTGTACCAAGGCTACTTACCAGCCTCCATTCAAAAATTCCTGAAGGCCCAGAGAAGCTGGGATCCTGCTCAAAGACCTCGGAGTGATTGTGATTGTATTCCGCGAAACAACACGTCCGGTACGTGCGAACGATCATCAATCGTTCGCCGTCGTCTGATCGAGCCAGGAACCACCTGCAACTACCATGCCGCTTTTCTTTGAAAGGTTCTGGGATTAGGAAGGGTAGGGACACCAGGCGGCCTACAACATCATATCAAGTTGGCGTCAACTAAAAAAGGGCTCTTGATGTAGTCAATCTTAAGAACAACGTGTTATGAGCATGAATATTTTTTCAGTAAATGTTGACAGTAATATAAGCAAGCCATCATAATATCATAGGAAAGTAACATACTGTTGTAACAGCCGATTGTAGCGATGACTGGAGTAGGCCAGCAATACATCCAGCCATAGAAGGAATCGACACGGTAAATGAAGCCCTTGTGTTCAATGGCATCAGAGAACCATGGAGGATGTATGATCCTGCGATGAACGTGCAGATTTATCCACTTATCGCATTGACCTACCAGATAGGCGAGACCGCGGTTGAAGAACGCAATTAGCCTGAAGTCTTTATAATTCAAAGATCTTGTGGGCACTTGGCAGACTACAACCTTGAGCAAATCAAACTTGGTATCATGTTGGCTACTGTAAGATTTCGAGTATTCTGGGCCGCGGTGCCAAAGCAGTGCAGTGTTAATCGAAGGAAGGGGGGTCTATCGCCGGGTGTAGACCTCCACGAGCATCCAGCTGCCGCAACCGTCGACGAGCACCATCCAAGGCATGTTCATGCCGACCCAGTACATACCATTAATGTAGTTGAGGGTGACGAGGATCGGATCGCAGTTAAGGGGGTTGATGCTCGCCACCCTAAGATCGTTATGTTCTGTGACACGCTGTTTCTGAAGATTAGGCGGCATCAGCAAGCAAGGAGCTGGCTTAAAAAGCTCTGGCCTGAGGGCTTTGAGTAAATAGTACAGCCCCGACGAGCACGCGGCGAGCGGCATGGTACTGAGATTGTCCACACGTGAAACAATGAGCTTGATTACCTCTGTGGGGAGCGAATTCCAACCACTCCTTTCGCGAACGCTGCTCGGTTCTGCCATTGTTAGTGCTTGGGTTTCGGACGAGGGGGGGGGGGAGGTGCCTTAGCGGGGATGGAAGATTGGACGAGATTATGCGCGGACAAAGATGGAGAAGCAAATATGTGCTGCGGGAAGTGGATAGGTG
The DNA here is from genome assembly GCF_018294505.1 of Triticum aestivum. Taxonomy (NCBI): domain Eukaryota; kingdom Viridiplantae; phylum Streptophyta; class Magnoliopsida; order Poales; family Poaceae; genus Triticum; species Triticum aestivum. Next base: position 66,505,353 of record NC_057795.1, on the reverse strand, counting down.
ATGATGACTACAACATGCCGCTTGACTTATGAGACACATACCAGCAGCGTAGGGTCATATCAATGCCAGACAACTTGCTTGAGTGATCACAGTACTGTTACTCCCTACAGTACCTACTACTATGCCCTAACTTGCTTGAGTAGAGTAGTAGAGTAGGACTCTGCTCTACTACTAGCACCGGAGGAGTAGTATATTCTAATCTAAAATAGTTACAAACTTCAATGCCCGAGTGTGGAACGACTACAAACCGTGCTCAAAGACCGTGTCTACGTGGTGTTTTGAATTATATGCAAAAAAATAGCAAGATGCTCGTGCATTGCACGACACACCATCATCACCAACTCGTTTTTTTCTCTACTCCTACTCCTATAAAAGACTCAGTTGGTGATGATGGAGGCATGGAGGCGTGTTCAGCCGGGCATGCATCGGACGGCGCAGTACTATTCGATTTGTTATAAAAACAAAGAAGAGTAGTAGAGATAGAGATAAGAATAGAGATAGAGACTTAGGGAGGAGCACGAGGTTGTGGGAGATAAGGATGAACGAGGCAAGGCCTTATCTATAAATGTGGAGAGAGGTGCGGGTATCTTTTGTAAAATTGTCATAGTTGGCTTTCTATCCGTCAGATATAGATCGGACGATCTATATTACAAGATGGCAGGCACACCATCATCACCAACTCGGTTTTCTATAAGAGTTGATATAGATAGATAGAGACTAGGAAGAACTAGTAAGGACACCATCTATTGCTTCGTGTGCTACTCCTGCGCTCCATTCGGCGGCCGCAACGTCCCCTACAGCCACGACTTCACTGATGATGAATTCTTCCCCGACCTCGGCAACCTCTTCCTCAACGACATGGGCGACAACCTCAACGCCAATGGTGCTGCTCCCATTGCACCATATGTGTTTCTATCCTTCCTGTTCGAAATCGTGGTAGAATTCATGTTTCTACTTTGTATCCTACTACTGTGCTAGTCCACATGGTTAGTTTCATCTCTGTTATAGCCGTCATGATTTATTTTGTGCTTATTCGAATTAAATCTCATAGTAACTTGCTCATATATTCAACTGGAGCAACGTCCCCTACAGCCACTCCCGTTTCATGGACGTCATGGTCAATGCCTCCAAGGAGCCCTTCGTCTACGGGCATCACCTCACGGATGCGTGCAGCGGTCACTACTGGACCTTGGCGGAGAACATCAAGTACGAGACGTGCTACCCGTTCACCATGCCGGAGTCGCTGGAGGATCACCGCTGCCTGCGAGTCTCGGAGGAGGATGACAGTGTCTTCCTCTTGATCGTGGGCACCGGTGAGGCACGCGCAGGCCGCTGCCCTGTCTCTATAGTGTGCATCAGGGGCGACGCCGCTGACACTGACACTGACACGAGGCCAATGTACGGGTGCGTGCTCAGTGTTACTACCCCTCCGGGTCACGTGGGCGGCGACACCGGCCTCATCAAACGGACTTGGAATCTGCGAAGCTGGGACTTTCCCGCTGATGTGGACTTGGAAAACCCATGGTCTCCTTTACCTGCCAACGCGGTGCACAGGGACTCCAAGGAGGTCCACCTGGACATACGCATTATCAAGTTAAATGTTGATCATTAGTCTTCGCTCAATGTAAAGCGCTGTTTAAGCATGTGGAGACTTTCATGCATGATCTTGCTCTATGGGAGTATCGCGCATGAATAAAAGTGTATCCGTTTATGGTTTAGTCTAGAATCTTCCATGTATGAACTTTTACTACAGTACTGGTGAAAGACTTACTATGAACCATTTCTTACATCTCCTCTGCCCCTTCCAAGTCATCCTGATTTAATCCCTCCGTCTAGGTGTATAAGGGCATGGTTAATAGTTAATAGTATAGCCAACGGTTGACTACAAGAAAGTGCCATGTCAACCGTAGCCAACATGTATAACAATCGATACTCAAAAACTAATTCTTAAAGCGAATGGTGCTGCTCCCGTTGCACCGTATGTGTTTCTGTCCTTCCTATTCGAAATCATGGTAGAATTCATGTTTCTACTATGTATCCTACTAGATTATATCTGTTCATCTACTATGCTAGTCCACATGATTAGTTTCGTCTCTGTTATAGCCGTCATGATTTATTTTGTGCTTATTCGGATTAAATCTTGTAGTAACTTCATCATATATTCAACTGGCGCAACGTCCCCTACAGCCACTCCCGTTTCATGGATGGCCTGGTCGATGCCTCCAACGAGCCCTTCGTCTACTGCTATGAGTGCCCGATGCCGTTTTGGGGCTCGCCGGTGGACATGGTGCATCACCTCACGGATGCGTGCAGCGGTCACTACTGGCCCTTGGCGAAGAACATCAAGTACGAGATGTGCTACCCGTTCACCATGCCGGAGTCGCTGGAGGATCACCGCCGCCTGCTAGTCTCGGAGGAGGACGGCAGCGTCTTCCTCTTGATCGTGGGCACTAGCGAGGCCCGTGCAGGCCGCCGCCCCATCTCGGTAGTGTGCGTCAGGGGCAACGCCGCTGACGCTGACACCGACATGAGGCCGATGTACGGGTGCGTGCTCACTGTTACTACCCCTCAGAGGTACGTGGGCGGCGATACCGGCTCCATCATGCTGACTAGGACTGTGCAGAGCTGGGACCTTCCCGCTGATGTGGACATGGAGGACGCATGGTATGATTTACCCCGCAACACGGTGCACGGGGACTCCAAGGAGGTTCACCTGGACATATGCATTACCAAGTTAAATGTTGATCATTAGTCTTTGCTCAATGAAATCCATTGTCTAAGCATGTGGAGACTTCCATGCATGATCTTGCTCTATTGGAGTATCGCGCATGAATAAAAGTGTATCCATTTATGGTTTAATCTAGAATCTTCCATGTATGAATTTTTACTACAGTACTGGTGAAAGACTTACGATGAACCATTTCTTACATCTCCTCTGCCCCCTTCCAAGTCATCCTGATTTAATCCCTTTGTCTAGGTGTATAAGGGCATGGTTAATACTTAATAGTATAGCCAACTGTTGACTATAAGAAAGTGCGATGTCATCTGTAGCCAACATGTATAACAATCGATACTCAAAAACTAATTCTTAAAGATCATTTCTTGTAAAGCACAACAAGTATTATTTCTTCACAAGTTTTGGATGCAGGTTGAATAGTTGAACGCTTTTGTTTGCAAAAGATACCTTTTTATCTATTTCACCTGGATGTTTGTGAGCTCTAGAGATGAAATAATATCCGAAGAAACCTATCGATACCCGTTACACATGAGATGACCCCCACATCCTTTGTCAAAATAAACAACTCCCCGATCAATGCATTTCACTCTTCCGTGCAACACACGTGGACCTTACTATAGATTAGTACGACCAAAAATTGAACTAACATTATATATAGTACGATAAATGCTGATGCATGTCAAACAAATTATATTATTGAAAACTATGTTCAAATACGAATCCAAAGATATAGTTTTTGTTGACATGCACTAACATTTTGTCAGTTAAACTTCAGTCAAATTCAATGGGGGACTAATAAACCACGACCCATGTAGTACAAGTGTAGAGGGCGGCGCTGCACGGGAGTCTCACCCCGCTTGTGGCGCGGCAGTAAAGCCATCATATCACAAAACCCAACCACTGCCAGTAATAAGTGGCCTGGTAAAATAAACGGACAAGCAACCATCACATCCCTCCGTCTTTTTGCATTTCATCTCTCTGCATTTACTTTCCCTGGTTCATCTCGCACACTCGATCCCTGGCTACTACTTCTAGTATCCCTAGCTACTACTCCTAGGGCCAGTTCTTTTGGCGGCTTAAAAAATAAGCCGTCTCTTCCCTAGCTTTTCCCATAAGACTAGTCACAGTGGAGAGTAACATTAAGGCGCCACACTCATTTATTTGGGCTTCTAAACTACTAGTACTACTAGTACTCCCTTCATTTTTATATACAAGGCCACAAACTCAAATTACAGGTACCAAGATAAAAATAAATGTGTGCTTTACAAGTCAATTTATTTTCTTGTTTACCGGGTTAATTAATAGGGTGCATGCACATTAGAAGAAATTGAGTGGCCGCAAGAGAGGAAGTAGATGAGTTTGTCATTATCATCCACTACATGCATGCTAGTAATTAAGCCATGGGCTACTAGTACGAGGAAACATCATTAATATTTGTCTCGATTACTGTTGGTGCCTTGTATAGATGCAAAATGTATTTTTTATAGTGGCCTTGTATACAAAAATGGAGGGAGTACCTCTGTCCTGGTTTATTCATCACCATTGTAATTTGTGGTAAATTTTGACCAAAGATTTAACTGATAAAATGTTAGTGCATGTGACATCACAAACATTTCATTAGTTAAATTTATGATCAAAATTTGACACAGATTACAATGGGGACCAATAAACCAGGACGAAGCTAGTAGTAAAGGGATTACTACTAATCTAGAAGCCTAAATGAACTGGCCCCTGGTACTCCTATTAGTAGTACTAGTACTCAAGTTGGAATTCCAATTGCACGGCACAACTTGTTAGGCAAAAAATTGGATATAGGGTGTAGGAAGCGGTCTGGGAATTTGCATGCCTTTCCGACCAGTGAGATACTCCATACAAAGTACGACAGAGAAATAACCACAGAGAAGGAAGCTAAAAGTAAACAATCAAACGAGCATTTTTGCATTTGTTTTGCATTGAATCGTTTGACAAGCTTGACTAGTGTTATTTTTCTAGTTTTACAAAAACCGCATCATAATGTTAAAACGTGCATTTGCCCGTACATAAGTAATAGTAGTACTCCCTCCGTCTAGGTGTATAAAGTCTTCCCTCCTACTTGGTCACGGTGCACAGCCAAAGATGACTTATTCACCTTGACGGAGGGAGTAGCACAGTCTGCAAGCATATATAGAGAGAGACGTGTAGTGCGATAGTATATAGTACTACAGTTTGTGTTGTATGCACCTACTTACAAAATGCATACGGATACACAAGGTTTCCAAACTTTCCCTCTTACATACTTAATTAAGGACGCTAATAATTGCCGAACGTCCAGGATTTATCATTTGTGTCCCAAAACTAATGAGATCACCTTACTAAACTAAATTATACTCCCTACTAAAAGCCGCGGCGCTTGCGGCACGCCACGAGTGCCTTGGTGCGCGGCCGTTTCCCAACGCGCCAACACAACGCCTCTTCCTCAGCCTCGCAACTCGCGAGGTGCTGATTGGTGGCTTGCCGGTGGGCAAGCGCGATCTCACCGGTGTGGTGATCCGGCGCCAGCAGGTACTCCTCCTCGCTGGAAGCGTGCACCTGGTCCACGTACCGCCAAGCGTACATGAGGCGCTTGGGCCCGACTGCACTCAGGGCTTTGGCACGGGTGTCCTCCGCCACCCTCACGGCCCTTGCACGATCCTTCTACCAAAGAGCCAATTGACTGACTCTCTCAGACGCGACATAGAGCTGCCAGGCAGTTTGCCCCGCGGCGCACTTCTCTTCCTCGGCCTTCTTCTCCGCCTCTATTTTGGCGTGCTCTGCCGGCGGCAAAGCCTCCCACATGGCGACATCTATTTCTTTCCAAAGCTCCTCAAGGCCGGGGGGCTCGGCGGGCGGCGCAGCGTTCTCCTCGTAGCAGGGAGCCGATGCACGTGCTGGCGAGATTGGGAACACCGACGCGTCCACCTCGACGCGTCGCAGCGAGGAGTGGAATGCCGACGCGTCCTCCTCGACTAGTGGCGGCGAGGAACGGAACAGCGACCCGTGACCGTCTGGGAGGTGTAGTGAGGGGCGCTTAGGGCTTGGGAGGGGCGATGCCATGGTGGTCGACGTGATAGGGAGGGGGAGGAGATAGCGATGAACATGAGCGTTCTTCCGAATGCCGTGGGAGGCGCAGTATTTATAGCGAGGAATGGCACACCTACGTAAGATATGGACTGAACTGCACTGACTTAGCTACAGGTCTAGTTGCGTCACTGACATGTGGGCCAGACCCTTGTTGGGCCCATATGTCAGTGACCCAATGCACCTGCAGTTAAGTAACTGAAGCAGCGTCCCGGAAGATATGTTGCGTGATTAACGTAACAACTACATGGGCATATTTATTGGAGTAAATTACGGGGGAGGGAAGGGGTGGAAATATTGCTGGTCACAATGGATTGGACAAGCGTGGGAGGGGGGGAGGAGAGTCATGCATGCAGATTTTTTCACACGGGGTGGAGTGGTGGGACCGCCGGAGGGAGAAGGAGAGTCTGGCAGGCATATTGTTTCCACACATGAAGAGTAAAATATTTGGAGACGAACGGGCTTCCTGCAGGTATGGGGAACGGTGCATAATAAGTCATCTTGCATGCCGGGCTAGGTATAGTCTCAAGTCATTAAAAACATACACACCCCACACATTTTCATATTTCAAGGTGCACTAAATTATTGCATGTGATGATTAAGGCTGGCCATAATGGTGGTATCTTAGCTGGTATCATGCACACGGGAATAGCAAACATGCTGATGTGGCATAGAATTAAAGAAGAGAGGGGGATTAGAGTAACTAGTGTTCATGCATGCATTGGTAAAGACATTTTTTGTGAAGAACGACAGCATTAGTTGAGTACTTTTGCAAACTTCAAAAACTATTCCACCGCCTCTACTATCTTGCTAAGAGTAGGTGAAATTTTTGAATCGAGCCCTTTAAACTAGAAGGGAGGTAGTAGTACTCTAATAGCTAACCTTGTTGTGATGACAAGATAGGACATGGCACGCACTTGGACGGAGGAACTAGTCTGCATTGTGCATTTAAGTTTTGTCTAAAGTCAATGTACCTCTACTTTCACCAAACTTATAGAAAAATGTATCAACATTCACAATGTTAAATCAATATTTTTACACTCATTATAAAACGTAGTTCTTATACTCATTATAATCAGTATTGTAGATATTGATATTTTTAGTATAAATTTGGTCAAACACTTTGCAAATAGTTGACGGGAGTAAAAAGGACCAGAGGGAGTATCATGCATGCAGAGTAGGCAAAAAAATTGCTCATTTATAGCCGGTCGAAGTCTCAAAGGGCGCGACTGCGCGAGGGAGGCGAAGGTCATGGGAGGCACAATGGTTGACAGAATTAGGTGAAGTTACATACACGCGTGGCATGGCGTGCGAACATGCAGAAGCTATACCGTCAGGCGTATGATATGGGTCTAGTAGACATGACATCTAGTGGGTCCCGCATAGTTCTCGAGAACTCTTTGGGGGCTTGCAGCCGTTTATCCACCGGGCAAGCCAGCAATCCCACGCCGTTCGCATGCCCTACTCGTCCCTGTCTTCTACCTTACAACAGTTCGCTCCCAGTCGTCCCGTCCTTTCACATTAGTTCGCTCCCAGTTTTTTTGCGGGGTACAATAGTTAAACTTCTCCTAACCCTCCTCCAAAATCCATGGCCTCCCAAATCTCCATGGTCGCCGCTGAGTACCAGGTTAGAGCCATCACCGGCGATGAGTTCATCGTCATCTACACACGTGGATCCGCGACGATGAAAGCATGGCTTGATCGCTTCCTACGCATGTTCAACAGTTCAACGGATGAGTGGGTCGCTGGGCTAGATGTTGAGTACACCACAGTCCTAGAAAGAGAGAAGATTCTAAAGGAGGCAGAGAGGAAGAAGCCCGCCATGATCCAGGTTTGCGTACATAATGTTTGCTTGGTCTACCACGTATGCCATGCAGACATTGAGTGCCAGGATTTTAAGAACTTCCTCAAGGACAAAAGAGTGAAATTTGTTACTGTAGACTTTAAGAATGACAGGGATGTCCTGCGTCGGATAGGTCTCATTGTAGGCCAGCCCTTCGATCTCCAGAAGGCAAGCCTGGTGTCCTCCTCTCAACCTTCAATGCTGACCCTGGCAGTAGCCATGATTGATTCTTCGTGTGCTAAACTGAAGAAACCTCATCACGAGTTTCATCATGCATGGGAGTCGAAGACATTAGATGAAGATCACATCCTGTACGCAACAATGGATGCCTACCTTTGTTTAAATATCTACAAGGGTTGGATGAAGAAGCAGAGCCCAGTGTCCGGTTCAAGCAAAGAAGCGTCGGCGAAGAGGAAGAGGAAGAGGGACGAGGACGAAGTCGAGGACGTGGACTCGGACTCCAAGTAGGTGGTAGTGCCGTCGCTCATGCTGGTTCTACTGCAGTGTCAAGCGGACTAGTTGCTTAGTTTATTTTCAAGGGTGTGTTGTGCTGAGGCCCCAGCAGAACTATGTTTATTTTCTTTCTCGTTATTTGAACTCTTTAGTATGTACAGTAGTACTAGTACTATGTCTTACTACTATTCTTCTTGCAGTTGGTACTACTGCTCTTATCTTCGTGTTCCTACTGTACTTAATACATTCATACTAGTCGTATAATTTGGGTCAGTCGATTTGTGAAAGAAGTTCGACGGAGTGAAGGAAGAAGACGACAGAAGAGGTGGAAGAAGCCCTTCTAGCCATCCATGTTGCATCAAACGGCTCACAAGAGTCGACTGACCCAAATTGCTTTTTCAAATTGCACGATCCACATGGCATTCAAGGTCTCAAAGGTAGATTCCGCGTCCACACCAGGTTTGCGGGCTCGACGCGTGCGTGACCGGCTTCCGCCGCGACAGCCACCATGCACGCCTCCTCCGCACGGGTGGAGACGACAATGACACGCTAGTTCCTCCTCGCTGGCGTGCTGGAGCACGCGCTCGTCCTCCTCTTTGTATGCTGCGTGCATAGACGCGGCTCCACCAGCTGCTCGCGTGCTTGGCAGCGTGGCGGCATCGCGATGAGGGATTGCAGACGACGTGAGCGGGCGAGCCTTCGGCTTCATGGCACAGGGATGGCGGCGACACGGCGGTGATGGGCGAGAAATTTTTGGCCGGAGCAGGCGGGCGCCGGCATGCGCAACGGCAGCTGCGGCATATTGATGAGTGCGCGTATGGGAGCTTACTTTAGTTTTATATAAGGTTGGTCAAACTTAAAAGAAAATCGTACTAGTACCCGTAAACATTAGACTTAGGAAGCACTTCTATTAGTTAGTACCACATCCACGATGCGGAATCCTATGCAAGCGCGTGAACCGCGGCCGCGCGGTCGATCGAACGGTGCGTCATCGTGTCGCGCTCGAAGGACATCCACCGAACCTTTTTGTGTGTGTGAAAAAATTCCCTGAATATTACTCAACTTTTTTTCCTAGAAAAGTTCTTGACGCTGCAATATTTCCATATATTTCAATTTAGCTCCAGTTCGTGTTTATTTGGATTTGGACGTTTTAGGTGCACCCTAGTTTTTTTAATACTAATTTTGTGTGTGTGACTGAGAGAGAACGTGTGTATGTGTCCATATGTGTGTTGTGGCAGAAGGGCAATGTGGAGACGATGTGCGTGTGATACAGACATAGAGAGGTGTGAATGTGCAAATGATCATGCATGAGTGAGACATAGACAGATGTCGATACGTTGTGTATACATGAGAGAACGGTCTTCTAGTTTACTTGTGTGTGTGTGTGTTTGTGTGTGTGTGTGTGTGTGAGAGAGAGAGAGAGGAGCATCTGTAACACAACAACAATCTCTCTCGATTCGTCCGTCCCTCGCACGATCGCATGTAACACATGCATCAACGCGCACGTTTTGACACCCTCACCCGACCCCTGCCCACCTCAAGGCCCGCACAATCTCTTCGTGAATACCCATTTCTCTCCTTAGGTTTGTTTTCTCTCCATATCTGACACACACACACACACACACACAGAGAGAGAGAGAGAGAGAGACACAGCACAACACACACACACACACACACCCTCCCCCGAGCACACAATTCATCCCCATCCAAGGTTATACGGCGACCATTCTCGCTTGTGCTTCTTTACACCCCAACATGCACAACACCTCAATCTTCAAAGAGGGCATCAAGGAGATCGAAGATGGCGACCACACCGTGCTAGAGAATGCGGGGCCATTTGGAAGCAGGATGATGTGACGACGGCTGACTCGCTCCTCCCCCC